>NW_027530497.1:268620-271049 GCF_008692635.1 Crocuta crocuta | reverse complement strand
CCGCCATGCTCTCATGACTCCTTGTTAATAGTCCTTCTGTTATATCTCATCGTGTTACTGGTTTTGCTTGTTCATCTGTTTTAAAGTGTCTTTCTTTCCCGTTAGAGCATCTGACCTTTAGAGGAAGGACCGTATCTTAGGTGAACTCCAGTATCTGATGGCCGGGGTTCAAATTCCGGCTTTGCTACTTCTTAGCCATGAGAACTTTGACTATTTCATTTCCCTAAGTTTCTCCAAGCCTCAACTTCCTTATGTAAGATACAGGGATAAGAAGACCTTACCTCAACGGGCTGTCGTGAAGATAAAATGAAGTAATTTGTGTACAGCACTTCGCACAATACCAGGCACGTAACAGGCCTTTGGCACTGTTTGTACAATGAATACACGGGTGAAGGAAGGATGGAATGATGGTCTGCGGATGTGCCTGAATATGTGTCCCTGTGGAACTGTTTCCTCAACCTAAGCCACCCTCTGTCAACAGACAGCCGTCCCCTGATGTTTCCCTTCTTTGTTTGTTTTACTCCCGCTTTTCCCGTGATTGCTCACAGGAAACATTCCTAGAAAAACCTCAAGGGATTGACTTCCTTTGTGCTTGAGGGAAGCAGCCGGTCTGGTCTGCGCCTCTTTTGGCTGCAGCTGCGCTCCAGCCCCTGGGGACCCGGGGAGGGACGACATCTCAGAAGGATGAGGATTGGAGCCAAACAGCAGGTGAAGTGCACCAGGGGAAAAACACAAAGACAATACCTGGGCGGGAACTGCCCCCCCAACCAGATGCTGGTTAGAGGAATAGGGATCCCTGACCCCGCCCAGCCTCACACACAGCCTCACACACAGCCTCAGTCTTGGCCGCTACAGCTGCCCTCTCTCCTTTCTTTCTGGCCACCTACAAAATAGTCCCATCGGCATCACCCCTTACAGCTTCGAAGATGCCAGGCCCTAGGGAAGGCACAGCTTCTGCCTCGGTGTCAGATGAGAGCCATTTGGCAGGCGAAAAGAAACAGGCCATCTGGAAAAGCCTCTGAGACCTCAGTAATTTGAACCAATGACTCCCTTCAGTTGTATTTATTGTAAAAAACAACATTATAACAACATGAAAGGACATCTCTTACAAAGGAAAAAGAGATTACTCATGTTCTTGCTACCCTAACGCCACAACTGTTTTCTTTTTCCAAGATCTCTTCTCGTTTTTTTTGTTTGTTTGTTTGTTTTTGGCCACATAAGAGAAGTTTGTATACAATCTGTGTCCCCTTTTTTGTTTTCACTTAATGTGATAACTCAAGCCTTTTCTAGCGCTTACCTAAATCTAGTGTTGGTCTCTCTCAATCTTTCTCTCTCAGCTGCAAATATTCCAACGACTCTGACGGAGGCATAATTAATGACTCCTTAGCCCTTGGAGATTCCTGCTCATCCCCTTGAATCTTTGAGATTGGCTGTTGGCAAAACTGTCAATGAAAGGAAGTTTGTTTTCCGGGCCCACCTGCCTCCCTTACAGATCTTCCTTCCCTGCTAGCCCAATCTTAGCCCAAGACTTCTCTTGCCATATGCTGATGCCAACCTGCTCTCTAAGCCTGTGCCCCTATTCAAGGGCTATTCAAAAATAATGTCATTCTATATTTTCCTTAAAAGAAGAGCAATACATGCTCAAGTTGTCCAATTTGAGAAATACAGAAAAGCAAAAGAAAGTTAAAACCCACTATCACTTTGCTACTCAAGATCAGAAGCCACTGTTCGCTATTGCTCTCTAAAGTAGTGTTGGCACTTTTGACCCCACTTGTCTGTGCGAGGTCCCTTCCCCCCAGGCCCTGCTCTATCTTCCAGCTTCACTTCAGAAGCTAATGGTATAGTGATGACATGATGAAAAAGTTTCTTCATGAATGAATAAACCCTAGAAAGTATATTACCCTGAGGCCCTAGGCACCCATTTAGGTAAAAATATTCACAAACAGGTGTACCATGCATCAAGGGGGCACCTGATAGGGGTGCCTGGGTGGCTCGGTCGGTTAAGCATCCGACTTCAGCTCAGGTCATGATCTCGCGGTTCGTGGGTTCGAGCCCCACATCGGTCCCTGTGCTGACAGCCAGCTCAGAGCCTGGAGCCTGCTTCTGATTCTGTGTCTTCTTCTCTCTCTGACCCTCCCCTGCTCATGCTGTCTCTCTCTCTCTCAAAAAAATAAATAAAACATTAAAAAGAATTTTTAAAAAGTGGGGCACCTGATGTTGGCTAGTTTAACCCACAGGAGACTTCACTGGCTTGGTAAACTGGAGTATATACAGGTAGGATGAGCTGCAGGGCTGGTTTGATCTAGTAGCTCAAAAATGTCCTAAAGGGAATGGCTTCTTTCTTTCTTTTTTTAAATGTTTTATTTATTTCTAGGAGAAAGAGAGAGAGAGAGAAAGAGAGAGAGAGAGACAGCATGAGCAGGGGAGGG
>NW_027530497.1:259357-266124 GCF_008692635.1 Crocuta crocuta | reverse complement strand
CCGCCATGCTCTCATGACTCCTTGTTAATAGTCCTTCTGTTATATCTCATCGTGTTACTGGTTTTGCTTGTTCATCTGTTTTAAAGTGTCTTTCTTTCCCGTTAGAGCATCTGACCTTTAGAGGAAGGACCGTATCTTAGGTGAACTCCAGTATCTGATGGCCGGGGTTCAAATTCCGGCTTTGCTACTTCTTAGCCATGAGAACTTTGACTATTTCATTTCCCTAAGTTTCTCCAAGCCTCAACTTCCTTATGTAAGATACAGGGATAAGAAGACCTTACCTCAACGGGCTGTCGTGAAGATAAAATGAAGTAATTTGTGTACAGCACTTCGCACAATACCAGGCACGTAACAGGCCTTTGGCACTGTTTGTACAATGAATACACGGGTGAAGGAAGGATGGAATGATGGTCTGCGGATGTGCCTGAATATGTGTCCCTGTGGAACTGTTTCCTCAACCTAAGCCACCCTCTGTCAACAGACAGCCGTCCCCTGATGTTTCCCTTCTTTGTTTGTTTTACTCCCGCTTTTCCCGTGATTGCTCACAGGAAACATTCCTAGAAAAACCTCAAGGGATTGACTTCCTTTGTGCTTGAGGGAAGCAGCCGGTCTGGTCTGCGCCTCTTTTGGCTGCAGCTGCGCTCCAGCCCCTGGGGACCCGGGGAGGGACGACATCTCAGAAGGATGAGGATTGGAGCCAAACAGCAGGTGAAGTGCACCAGGGGAAAAACACAAAGACAATACCTGGGCGGGAACTGCCCCCCCAACCAGATGCTGGTTAGAGGAATAGGGATCCCTGACCCCGCCCAGCCTCACACACAGCCTCACACACAGCCTCAGTCTTGGCCGCTACAGCTGCCCTCTCTCCTTTCTTTCTGGCCACCTACAAAATAGTCCCATCGGCATCACCCCTTACAGCTTCGAAGATGCCAGGCCCTAGGGAAGGCACAGCTTCTGCCTCGGTGTCAGATGAGAGCCATTTGGCAGGCGAAAAGAAACAGGCCATCTGGAAAAGCCTCTGAGACCTCAGTAATTTGAACCAATGACTCCCTTCAGTTGTATTTATTGTAAAAAACAACATTATAACAACATGAAAGGACATCTCTTACAAAGGAAAAAGAGATTACTCATGTTCTTGCTACCCTAACGCCACAACTGTTTTCTTTTTCCAAGATCTCTTCTCGTTTTTTTTGTTTGTTTGTTTGTTTTTGGCCACATAAGAGAAGTTTGTATACAATCTGTGTCCCCTTTTTTGTTTTCACTTAATGTGATAACTCAAGCCTTTTCTAGCGCTTACCTAAATCTAGTGTTGGTCTCTCTCAATCTTTCTCTCTCAGCTGCAAATATTCCAACGACTCTGACGGAGGCATAATTAATGACTCCTTAGCCCTTGGAGATTCCTGCTCATCCCCTTGAATCTTTGAGATTGGCTGTTGGCAAAACTGTCAATGAAAGGAAGTTTGTTTTCCGGGCCCACCTGCCTCCCTTACAGATCTTCCTTCCCTGCTAGCCCAATCTTAGCCCAAGACTTCTCTTGCCATATGCTGATGCCAACCTGCTCTCTAAGCCTGTGCCCCTATTCAAGGGCTATTCAAAAATAATGTCATTCTATATTTTCCTTAAAAGAAGAGCAATACATGCTCAAGTTGTCCAATTTGAGAAATACAAAAAAGCAAACNATACAGAAAAGCAAAAGAAAGTTAAAACCCACTATCACTTTGCTACTCAAGATCAGAAGCCACTGTTCGCTATTGCTCTCTAAAGTAGTGTTGGCACTTTTGACCCCACTTGTCTGTGCGAGGTCCCTTCCCCCCAGGCCCTGCTCTATCTTCCAGCTTCACTTCAGAAGCTAATGGTATAGTGATGACATGATGAAAAAGTTTCTTCATGAATGAATAAACCCTAGAAAGTATATTACCCTGAGGCCCTAGGCACCCATTTAGGTAAAAATATTCACAAACAGGTGTACCATGCATCAAGGGGGCACCTGATAGGGGTGCCTGGGTGGCTCGGTCGGTTAAGCATCCGACTTCAGCTCAGGTCATGATCTCGCGGTTCGTGGGTTCGAGCCCCACATCGGTCCCTGTGCTGACAGCCAGCTCAGAGCCTGGAGCCTGCTTCTGATTCTGTGTCTTCTTCTCTCTCTGACCCTCCCCTGCTCATGCTGTCTCTCTCTCTCTCAAAAAAATAAATAAAACATTAAAAAGAATTTTTAAAAAGTGGGGCACCTGATGTTGGCTAGTTTAACCCACAGGAGACTTCACTGGCTTGGTAAACTGGAGTATATACAGGTAGGATGAGCTGCAGGGCTGGTTTGATCTAGTAGCTCAAAAATGTCCTAAAGGGAATGGCTTCTTTCTTTCTTTTTTTAAATGTTTTATTTATTTCTAGGAGAAAGAGAGAGAGAGAGAAAGAGAGAGAGAGAGACAGCATGAGCAGGGGAGGGTCAGAGAGAGAGGGAGTCACAGACTGAAACAGGCTCCAGGCTCTGAGCTGGCTGTCAGCACAGAGCCCAACGCGGGGCTCGAACCCACGAACCGCGAGATCATGACCTAAGCGAAAGTCGGACGCTTAACCGACTAAGCCACCCAGGCACTCTGGGAATGGCTTCTTTCTTATCTCTCTCTCTGCTTCCCTTGGCATTAGGCTCTTCTAAGGTAAATTCTTGTAGTCTAAAATGGCTGCCTTATCAGCAGCTACTAAAGCTACTTCCTGTCTGACTCCTGTCTAGCAGGAGATAAGAGCATCTCTCTCCCACCGTCCAATAAATGCCTAAGATTTTCTCTGATTGGATCAGCCTGGTTCCTTGGCTGCCTATGAGTCAATCCTAGGGGCAAGGAGGATGGGATGACTCTGGGTGGCTTGGACTACCAGGTCTCAAGCTCTAGTCTTAGGACCCTTTACACTACTAAAAAGTTACTGAGGAACCTAAAGAATCTTTTTAATGGAGGTTTAGTCTATTGATATTTGCCAAATTAGAAATTAAATTTGTTAAAGTTAATAAAATAAATCATAAAGATAATAAAATTACGTTTCAACAACTTGATTAAAAAAATAACTGTTTTTTAAAAAATACAAAAAACCAAAAAAAAAAAAAAAAAACCCCCAGAACAAAACACAACTATATTTTCCAAAACAAAAGATGGTGAGAAAAATGGCTTTTTTTTCTCTTTATTTTTAATTTGCAAGTCTCTTTAAGTCTGGTTTAATAGAAGACAGCTGGATTTTCATATCTGCTTCTGTATTCAATCTGTTGCAAATTGTTTTGGTTAAAGTACATGAAGAAAATCTGCCTCACATCAATATGTAATTAGAAAAGGGAGGAGTACTTTGATAGATCTTTTTTTGAAGTTTATTTTATTTATTTTGAGAGAGAGAGAGAATGTGCACGGGGTGGGGCAGAGAGAGGGAGAGAGAGAATCCCAAGCAGGCTCCATGCTGTCAGCACAGAGCCCCACGCAGGGCTCAATTTCACCACTGGTGAGATCATGACATGAGCCGAAACCAAGAGGTGGACGCTTAACTGAGCCACCCAGGTGCCCTGATAGCTTGTAAAGATAATTGTGGATATTCTTCTTTGGTACTATACCATAATTCTACAAGAGGTAATTCCTTAAAAGTCTGTTGCATTGTAAAATCTAAAACCTTATCTATAAACTTCTCATACTGGTAAATTAAAACCCATTGTCTGCCTTGCATTTAAAATTCATCTTTCACCCACATGTGATTTTGTAACATCATGCATTAGGCATTCGGAACACTGATTCACTGAGTAAATGCAGGTCTTGCAAACGTTGGCACATTATACATGATCCAATATCCCTAAGTGACATCTGTTAACATCACCGTTCATCACACCAGAAAAGTCCTTAAATATTGAGAAGCTGTCTCATGGTGATAAGTTTTCCAAAATTCTAAATTTCTTTTGAAGGTGGGAATTTTTTCATCACTGGCCCAACAAATAGTCCATTGCTTTCCTTGAAGAGACAGGCTCACTTAACTGATTGTCAAGGAAATGTCTACCAAATAATCAAGTTGAAATAACCGTCATTTGCAGCTGCTTTCTCAAGTGAAAATGGTGCTGCATGAAAGAAACCCCCAAACCAGCCAGCTCAGCTTGCGGCTGCACACGTGGTCTCCCTCGGATAACCACCATGCTCTGGTTTGCAGTGGAAGGGTTTTATGTGCCTTTTCCATTTTGGTATATAAAATATTAAAAAGATATGTGCTCAAGGGTAGAGATTTTCATAAATTTAGTAATATTACTGTTCCACCAAGACCATTCTTAAATGAAACTGCATTTTCTTAATTAAAAGTTTTTTTTTTTTTACTGTTACTGTGGCAATGAAGGTTTTGCACACCTTTGCCTTTACACCATCAATGTGAAAGGCAAATTATTATTAGATAATTGTGAAATAATTTTGACTTCAGAGATTCCCTGAAAGGTCCTCAGGGGCCCCTAGGGGTCCGTGGACCACAGTTTGAGAACTGCTGACCTAGACCAATCAGAGCCCGCTCATAGAGCTAAGAGTGGGGCAATCTTTTTTTTTATTTTTTTATTTTTAAAAAAATTTTTTAATGTTTTATTTATTTCTAGGAGAGAGAGACACAGCGTGAGCAGGGGAGGGTCAGAGAGAGAGAGGGAGTCACAGACTGAAACAGGCTCCAGGCTCTGAGCTGGCAGTCAGCACAGAGCCCGACACGGGGCTCGAACCCACGAACCGCGAGATCATGACCTAAGCGAAAGTTGGATGCTTAATCGACTAAGCCACCCAGGCACCCCAAGAGTGGGGCAATCTTACCTAAATCACATGTTGCATCACAGAAGGGGAGAGCAGAATGAATGTTGGGGTAACCACAATGCCTGCTCTTAGAATGACCTAAGAAATGAACATAAGGAACTAAAGAATTATAAAAACGTGGTAGCTGTCCCGGATTTACAGTTTGGCCACTTTGCTAGTCAGGGTCCTGAGCTTTTCTGAGACCAGCCACTGACTTGAAGAGATTCCAGGTCAGGCTTTGAGCTCCTCATCTACAGTTTGAGGATCTGTCTCAATCCAGAACAGTAGCTGAGGATGGCTCTGCAGCTAGTTAAAAGGATGTTTTAGGGCAGGATTTACTTTGTCCTACAAGTCAGCTTCTTTTCCCACCAAATGTGAATGGGGTGAATGAGGCAGTGGGTGCAGGGTAAGCTTACCAGCCGTCTGTTGAGGCTGAAATAGGAGGCAGTTTCAAGCTCCTCTTCCTTGTCACACCCACCTAGCACCCACTCTTCCAAGCTGGGATACAGCTAATCCTTACATCAGCCGTAATGGTTTCACAGCATTTTACAGACGACGAGTATCAGGAAGAAAGAGAAAGAGCAGCTGAGGCAAAGAGAGGTAAAGTGTCTGATCGAGCAGGCTAGCCTTGGGCAGGTTTCCAAGAGAGAAGTGGTGAGGTCCTCAGCATTCTCCCTGCAGCTGTCACTGACCCCAGCAGCTGCTCCGCCTGGCCAGCCTTGGCCAATCCACTGGATTTAGATCTCCCAGTGACAGCTTTTCCTCTAATATTTTCAAAACACTCCAATATTCTCACCTTAGAATAACTTGGAAANAGATATAACTTTTTTTTTTTGGCACCCCTGCCCCCACCGGGAAAAGAACACACTGCCAAACTCTGATGCTCTGCAACCCCTGTACAAAAAAGATCGACAGAACTCTAAGGTTTCACAAATATATTTGGTTCAGTGTCTAAGATCTTCCTTTATAAACTAGAATCGGTATCACAGGCACATGACCACAATGCACTGCATCCGTAACCTGAAAGGGAATTCTGAAAGCTGACCAATTTCACGGACTTCACTGAGGAGTCCACAAGTCCCAAGGCGCAGAAATGTTGCAGACGCATTACACATCCTCGGGTGTGTTAAAGAAACAACATACCAGCGCCTTAAACTCTTTTTAATTTTTGAATTTGGGGATTCACTAATATTTATGCTTTAAAAATCTGTATGACATTTCTTCTCCAGATTCAAGGGAGACCCCCGAGGTATGGAAAGGGACTCTCCAAACCGGGTTCTGATCCTTGCTGTGCCACCAAATGTCCCGATGACTTACTTACGTACCTCACTTAATGTTCTCTGGGCCTCAATTACCCGTCTGTGATACTGATGGGTAATCAGCACTATTTCCCTTTTCTCGGACACGTGAAACAACATAAAGATGTTCTGCAAGTCGCCCCCCACCCCCATCCCCACGCCCAGGCTACCCTTCTGAGGCTCTCGAGGTCTCAAGGCCCAAGGCCCAAGGAACTCGGAACAGTGGTCGGCCTGGGGGAGGGGGGCGGGGTTGTGCAGGCAAGTAAAGCACGTGACTACGTAAAGCCCCTTCATTCACCGACTCCGCATCTACCAGTCCTCTGAGCAGTAAAAGCCCGTAACAAGCCCAAATGCACCTTTTGTTTCTGCCACCGTCTCACTGCACGTAGAGTTCGAGGAGGCTGTGGAAGCCCCACACCCTGGCTCCTGCCAGTCCACGGCTCTGAGTACATCCTGCCGAATGCGCCCGGCTCCCCCAACCACAGTAGGTGGAGGGGTTGCGCGTCCCGGGGGCGGGGCCGCCGCGGGACTCCCCTCGCGCGCTCCGATTGGCCTCTCCTGTCCTCGTGATGCTCGGCCCCGCCCGCGCCCCTCCTCCGCATCCGCGCTGGGGAGCGGACAGTCCGGTGCTGAATGGGCTCGAGCGCTGCGCCGGGGGCTGGCGGGGGCGCTGGGCCCTGCACTGGCC
>NW_027530497.1:196237-259180 GCF_008692635.1 Crocuta crocuta | reverse complement strand
CGGGGGCGGGGGGGGGCGCGGGGCCCGGGCCTGGCTGCCCGCCGGCGCCCCCTCCCTA
Organism: Crocuta crocuta; assembly: GCF_008692635.1. Classification (NCBI taxonomy): domain Eukaryota; kingdom Metazoa; phylum Chordata; class Mammalia; order Carnivora; family Hyaenidae; genus Crocuta; species Crocuta crocuta. Next base: position 259,122 of record NW_027530497.1, on the reverse strand, counting down.
GCATGCGGACGAAGGCGGCGGGCGGCGCGGAGCGGCGTCCCCCACAGCTGCGAACCAAGGCGGCGGCGGCGGCACCTGCCGGCCGAGGTAAGTGGCGCAGCCCCCTTCTCGGCGTAGTGGGGCCCGCGGGCTGGGGGCGACGGTGCCCATCAGCCCCTACCCCTGCCTGGCTGGGCTTGGCGGCTCCTCCCCGGCCCCGCGGGCAGCTCCCAGGGCAAGGCGCCCCAGGACGCGCCTCGCGGGTGCGCGGGCTCGGAGTCGTGGCCCCGGGTCGCCTGGACGGGGCGGGGGGCGCTGCGGCCCACGCAAGTATGGACGCGGTGGAGGCGCAGGGGTGAACCGCCAGGTTATCGGATCCAGCCGCAGTGGCCCTTTCTCCCCCGGTGTTCCGCAGCAGCTCGGGGTTTAATTCATTGCTGGAAGCTTCCGAGCCAGCGGAGCCGAGTTAACTCATTTCCCTGGGACGGGATTGGGGGACCCTCTGCAATGTAACTAGCAGCTCCCCAAACTGCCCTTTGCATCCTTCCGTAAGGCGGGATGTGTGGCGTCTGTACGTAGAAATTGGCCAGTGACCTTCCTTGCCCCCCTTTGCAGCCAGCCCTACGGAAAAGAGACGTTTTGGTGACCTTTTGCTTTCCCCTGAATGTAAGCAGTGACTTGACGTAGGCATGCATTCATTATACACCTTTAGTGTGTAAGTAACTCAAGGATTTTGGAGAGCATCTCTCAGAGGTGCTGGGCTAATAGGGAGAGGCGGGGTCTTGTCCCTACCCCACACCAGCTGAGTGACCTTGGCCAATACAGATCCCCTGTGGGGCTCTGTTTCCTGGTCGCTACTGGGAGGCTTCAGCTGCTGCTGACGGCTGTGGTCCCTTCCAGGCCTCTGGTTCAGTGGTTCTGACCAAAGAATGTGTTTACCAGTTAAGAGGGTCCTACAAATCAGTAGCTGACTTGAAAGATGAATTTTATGTTCTCATGTCTTAATTCGCATAGGTGGCCTTTGCTTAATTATGGATCGCTCTTTTAAAAGAGGAAACAGTTTTATGTGCTGCGTTTCATCTGGCATCCTTGGCTTGCCTGCTTTTGATGCCAAACACCCAGCTCAGTACTGGGGTTACAAAGACGAAGAAGACTCATCTCCTGCCCTCTGGTGTTTAGCCTCGCTCTCCTCTTGCTTTATAACTGCTAATCCTCTTCCATAGAGGGATGCGTGTCCTGAAACTGTGGAAGAGGAGTTCATTCATGACTACGGAGTGAAGGGGCACAGACTCAAAAACATGATGGGCCGTGGTTTCACTTGTGTAATCCGGAAAGCTCAACAGCTTAGAAGAGGGTCTTACGTTTCTGGTCTTAGAGCCAGGATCACCTAAATTCCAACCCGTGCTTAGACAGGAGAGAGTGCTGTGAACTGCCAGAGGGCTATAACCAAGACATCATGGCTCTTTTTCGGTGTCTGTCCATTATGTGAGTGCTGCTGTTTCTGTAAGATGAAATGGACCTTAGTTGTGATCAGTAGCCAGTTCTTCCTCTAAGCCAGAAAAGAAAGGAGTGAGCTGGGAAGGTATGAGGGAGTTAATGGAAGTTTGAGAGGGCCAACAGGCATATATATATTCTAAAAAGTCATGTTTATGGTTACCTTTTTTGAAAATGCTTATAATTTTGGCACAAACTGTCAAGTCAGTTCCATGCTATTTGGCAGCAGTGAGGGGGACTTTATCTAGCAGGTTGGCTCTTGGGAGGCAGGCAGACTATAACAAAAAAGGTTTAGAGTTCTCTGTGGGAGTCCATCCAGGTGCTGGGGGTGGGGGGGGGGGGGGTCGCAGAGGGGCATGCCTGGGAACCAGGAGTTCCTGGGAGGATTAAAGATCACCTTCCACACCCTTCTTGCTCATGAGGAACAAATTAATCAGAACTGCCTGTGGAGGGTTGAGATCATTCCCAGAGGGCATGCTCCGTGATTTTAAGTCTAGCTGGGCAGCCTTGGCAGAAATAAAACAGCTGGGAAGATACACAGTGATGGTACAAACTTCCTAACTGCTGAGAAAGAAGCAGCAAGGGCTGGATCAGTGTGAATGGCCTAAGTTAGCAAGGCATCCGAAATGGGGAGGAGCGTGCAGATCACCAGCATGTGTGGGAAGAAGCCATAAATATGGATAGTGACATGCGGGTTCCTCAGGGAGAGAGAATGAGCTTAAGCACTCCAGCAGAGGGGGAGCGAGGAAGAAATGGAAGGGAGTGGGGGAGCAATGAGGTTAGAGGGTATGAAGACACTACCAGGCTTGTCTTACCAGGCTTTTCCTTTCCTTCTTTCTTTTTAAAGTATAGCACACATACTAGGAAAGTAGACACACTGTAAGTGTACTGTTCACAAATTTTCCAAACTGAACACACCCACTCGCTCAGATCCAGAAGCAGGAGCTCCCCGTGTGCTCCCTCCCGGTCCCTACCTCCCCGAGGGTAACCCACCACGCCTGACCATCCCTGCTTGTATAAATGGATCCTGCAGTGTCCGACATCTTTCCTTACGAGTCAGATTCCTAAGGTTGACTCATGACGCTGCCTCTTGCTGTAGTGTGCTCGCTCTCAATGCTGATTTGGCCTTTGGGTGAATAATATATCACATATTTATCTGTGCACTGTTGATGGACATTTGGGCAGTTTCCAGCATTTGGCTATTGCACATAATGTTGCTGTGACTGTTCTCGTACCCATCTTTGGTGTGCATACGTATACATTTCTGATGGGGGTATGGTAGGTGTGTGATTGCTGGGTCATGGGCGTGTGTATACTCAGCTTTGGGAGCTGCAGGCAAAGCCATGTTGTTCCAATTTTTTAATAACTACATTGTTATTAGCATGGTCATTAATATGGTTATTATATGTAATTAGTGGCTAATTTTTATTAGTATAACCGGAGTAGTTATACTACATTCAGTACAGTTATAGTACATTCTTGCTACCAGCTGATGAGGGCGACACTGACTTTTCACCAAGGAGACAGGCAGGAGTCCTACCAGGAGTCGTGAGCAGTTTCTATCTGGCTGTGCCCCATGCCCCATATTCTCTTGGCAAGTGCAGTCAGCTCCATGCCCCAGTCTCCCCTGAGTCAGGCACCAGCACAGGCGGAGCTGTGGGGAAACCCAAGAGCTCTGTCGTCAGGGAAGAGTTTCTCTGGCCAAACTGCTTTAACTTATCTCAGCTCCCAGTTCCCTGCAAACACTTCTGGGAACCTCTCCTCCCTTTTGCTTTCTAAAACATTGTACTTTCTATACTTTTTTTTTAGCTCTTTTTTTTTTTTAATGTTTATTTATTTGAGAGAGAGAGTGAGAGCGAGCGCGGGAGGGGCATAGAGAGAGGGAGACGGAATCGGAAGCTGGCTTCAGGCTCTGAGCTGTCAGCCCAGAGCCCGAGGTGGGGCTTGAACCCAGGAACCGTGAGATCATGACCTAAGCTGAAGTCGGACGCTCAACTGACTGAGCCACCCAGATGCCCCAATCCTCTTCTGTCTTGTTCTTCACCTCCTTTCTGCTTCTGGCAAACATCTTGGTCTCATTTCCTATCTGGACTCTGGTGGCAAGAGAGGAAGACATAGTATGGTCCTTTAACAGGGCTGCCAGTACTCTCTTCCCTTTACTTGTTGTTTTCTGCAATTAAGTTCTTAGTCTTTCAGGACTTGGTGGTTGGTACAGGCGTCTTGCTTATCTTTTTTCTAGACCAGTGCTTCCAGTGGAAATGCAACCCAAGCCACACATAATTTAAAATTTTCTAGTAGCTAGATTTAAAAAATTAAAAAGAAACAGGTGTATTGACATTCAATTTCTGAGGAATGTAAGAACTTCTAAACTCTTATACTCCTAATAACACAGCTTCAAACTATATAAAGTAAAAAATGACAGAAGGATTAAAAAAAGTTGATAAATTTGCCGCCATAGTGAGAGATTTTAGCATACATCTTTCAGTAACTGATAGAACAAGCTGACTGAAAACCACTAAGGGATTATTCCAGCAAACAAGTAGTTTGATCAAACTGATTATATATAGGAAACATGGTCCCAGTAAGTGAAGATTGTACTTTTACAAAAATTGAGTATATACCTGGTCATGAAATAAGTTCTAACATGTTCAAAATAATCAGTATCAAACAGACCAAGTTCTCTGAACACAATGCAACTAAATTATATCAGTTTTAAAGGATATTTTGGGGGGAAAAGTAAAAATTTGAATTTAAAAATACTTAGATTTGAAAGATAAGTAATAATAATGAACGTATATGTCAAAACTTGTAGGATGATATGTACACTTAAAAAAAACTTGTGAGATACAACTAACTTGGTATTTAGGTACAATCTTAATTGTTCATATTAACAAGAAAAATGGCAAAAATTAATGATTTAATTAGCTAAATTAAGAAGTTAGGGACATAGCAATTAAAATGGATCCAATGAATTAGAAGAAAGGAAACTGTAAAAAGTGAAATTAATTTTAATAACATGTTTTAGTTAACCCAATATGTCCAGTATATTATGGAATCAATCTAAAAATTGTTAATGATCTGTTTTACACTTTTCTGTTCATACTCTGTCTTCAAAGCCTGGTGTGTATCTTACTTATATAGAACACATCTCAACTTGGTTTGGCCACATTTGAAGTACTTAACAGCCACATGTAGCTAGTGGCAACTGTACTGGACAGCAAAGCTCTGGATCGTAGCCTGTTTTAAACTTTGAGCTGGTTTGTCTTGATAAAGGGGACAGTCAGAGCTAACTGTGGTGGCGGGGTTCAGTTATCCACCAAGCAAATCTAGGAGCATAGGAATCTGGCAAAGGAGGAGTGGGCTCTATGTGAAAATCTTTTAAACCCATTCCCCTCCTAACAAACCCACATGCTACAACACACAGATAGGTCATGAGAAAAGATAAGTGCTGTACTGACTTACTTTATCATCACCTGCTCTCAACACATTTTATATATATATATGCATATATATATAATGTATGTATATATATATGTGTATGTATATATATAATGTATGTATATATATAGTCGTATTTTTTATGTATATGTCATTGTATATATTTATATATGTCAACTCATTTAATTTTCACAAAAGCCATGTGAGTTTGGTATCATTATTATTCCCATTTTACTAGTGAGGATGTTGAGCCTCAGAGGGTTTAAGAAACTAATAAAGTATAGGGGACAGAGCCTGGGGGAAGTGACTAGGGGACATTCTGACTCAGGCAGTCGCCTGGAAGTGGCAAGGAGCCAAATGCATCTCTCCTTTTGCAGCTTGTAGTGTGTCCCCGCCGCATGCTTGGGAACGAGTCCTGTGGAAATTCTTGGGAAGCTCATTGGAGGTGGCTGGGATGGCCGTGTTCCCTGCCCAGGCTGGTGTGTCCCCCGCAGGCCATCATCACTCCCCTGGGTCTCCACAGCAGCCCCCTACCTGGTCTCGGGCCACAAGAGGACTTCCCCATCTCCAGGGTGGCTCAAGAGAGGCCTCTCCAAAAATCCAGTTCCTCTTAACCATGCCCAGTTGCTCCTTTTATCTCAGGATAAAAATTTCCAGTTTCCAGCAGGTCATGGCATCGTCTGCTTCTTTTCTCCAGCTTCTCTTGGTTCCGTATTCCCTCCTGGGCTGGACCTTCAGGCACTCAATGCGAACACATCCCCTCCGTGCCTGCTGTCTCTTCTCAGGTGACACCTGCCTGCCCACATGCACCAAGTTCTACTCATTCCTTCCTGGGAGGACCTTTCCTAACCCCTTCCCAGACACACACGCACAGCCTCACATCTAAAACATCTTGTAACAGAGCCCTCATGTCAAATGTAGAATAAATTTGAAAGAAATACTATGAAAATAATTACATTTGTGATAGATCTGCTTGACTGATTTTTAAAATAAGACCATGAGAGCCTTTTGAAGAAGAGACCGTGGCCGTGTGGCCATTGCTATAGCCCCAGGCGCATACTCCATGCTTGATTAAAGCTGCTTCTATGAGGTGCGCCTGGGTGGCTCTGTCAGTTGAGCCTCTGACTTCAGCTCAGGTCAGGATCTCACAGGATCTCACAGGATCTCACATGATTGAATGTGGGTTCAAGCCCCACATCGGCCTGCTGCTGCTGTCAGCATGGAGCCTGCTTAGGATCCTCTGTCCCCTTCTCTTTCTGCTCCTCCCCCATTCGTGCTTTCTCTCTCTCTCTCTCTCAAAAATGAATAGAACATTTTTTTAAAAAAAAATCCCAAAACCTGCTTATATGAGGAGTGCTTGGGTGGCTCAGTCGACTAAGTGTCTAACTTCGACTCAGGTCATGATCTCACAGTTCATGGGTTTGAGCCCCGTGTCGGGCTTTGTGCCGACAGCTCGGAACCTGGAGCCTGCTTTGGGTTCTGTGTTTCCCTCTCTTTCTGCCCCTCCCCCATTCACCATCTGTCTCTCTCCCTCTTTCAAAAAAGGAATAAACATTAAAAAAACAAAAAAACAAAACCCTGCTTATATGAATGGCAGCATGCTTCTTTGGGGGCCTGCCCAAATAATGATTTCCCAAATATTTGGAGCAAAGAAGAAAAAGGATATGTGATTGGGGTATAAAAGGAAAGTTTATGTTTTAGCCATGCCTCTTACAGACCTAAATACCTATTGTTGGTTTTAAGAGGTCAAACAGGGCGCCTGGGTGGCTCAGTTGGTTGCGTGTCCGACTTTGGCTCAGGTCATGATCTCACAGATCGTGGGTTCGAGCCCTGCATCAGGCTCTGTGCTGACCGCTAGCTCGGAGCCTGGAGCCTGCTTTGGATTCTGTGTCTCCCTCTCTCTCTGACCCTCCCTTGCTCATGCTGTCTCTCTCTCTCTCTCTTTCTCTCTCTCAGAAAAAAAAAACAACAACATTAAAAATTTTTTTTAAAAAAAGAGTTCAAACATACTTAAATTTCTCTGAGCTTAAAGTGGCCCAACCAGAACTTTCCTTTTTCTTCTGTAAGACTCCTGAAACTTCTGTTTCCACTCCTTCAGTCTCAGAACAGCCAGGGCCTGTCAAACCGCAGGTCCCAGTTGCAGTCTCCAGTTCCTTTTCTGGGGTCATTTTAGGCTCACTTTCTTTCTTTTTAAATGTTTGTTTATTTTGAGAGACAGAGAGAAAATTCTCATGCTCGTGAGGGAGGGGCAGAGAGAGAGAGGGAGGAAGAGAATCCCAAGCAGGCTCTGCGCTGACAGCCCTGAAGTGGGACTTGATGTTATGAACCCTGAGATCATGACCTGAGCTGAAATCAAGAGTCAGATGCTTAACCTACTGAGCCACCCAGGCGCCCCGAGGGTTACTTTCCGACTTGAGTCTTAGGTGACTAGGTTGCTTTTTCTAAAATGATGTGGCTTACTGGATGCTGGATTATTGCATAAACTACCTAGGAAATCCTTTACCTTTGCTTCCCTGCCCACCTGGACAACTGCTCCCTGAGAAATATTGCTGAGGTCTTGTTTGGCGATATCACTTCATAATTTCAAGACTTAGGAGCCCATACCCCAGCCCTTTCTTTTAGGGGAATGGGATCTTGGTTATTTCACAATTCGCACACACACTTTCACATCATGTCATCCCCTGTGTTTCCCATTATACTCAGTTTGAGGGAAGGGCCTCATATTGGAGCCTATTTACATTGAGTCCCAGAGTTGATTTTGTTAAGTATTTCTACTGACTTTCACTTTCTCCTATTAAGTATTATTTCTTCATCCCTACTACTTATATGCTGTAAATCAAGAGGGAAATCTTCCATTTAAAAGGTACCTTCCATGGACTCTGTGCTGACAGCTCAGAGCTTGGAGGCTGCTTCAGATTCTGTTTTTCTTTCTCTTTCTGCCTCTCCCCTGCTTGTGCTCTGTCTCTCTCTCTCTTAAAAATACATACTAAAAAAAATTTTTTTAAAAGCTGCCTTCTAGATTTTGCTCTGTTTATAGTATTCATGGGGTTGCCACAGACTTGTTCTCCTATGTATATTCTGCATGTATAATTTGCAGTCACAGGGCCCCCGTCCTCGGAGAGCTCTTATGTAAGGTGTTTTCTTAGAGCTTGGAGGGACCCAAAGAGGAGGGGCAGTTCTGTGAGCAGTTTTCCCCCATTTATTCCAGTGTCATGTCTTATTCCCTCTGGCCTCCTCTCTCAGGGATACCCCCACCTCTGCCATTACGTCACCTCAGAGAATGGTGGAGTGGTGGCACTATGTGGAGCCCTCTTGCATGCTCTTCACTTGTTTTCCTTCCCATTACTGGCCTGGATTGGTCACACAGGCCAGATGTCAGCTGGCAGCGTGCTGGAAGACCAGCCCCACTAGCTCAGTCCCCAAGTTCTCAGTGGCATCTTCCTCCACGTCTCTTGATCGGCGCCTTCCTCACTGTCCCTGCTCTGGCTCGGTCATGACCTCCGTGACCTCTCCTTAGCTGCCTTCATCTCACATTCCATCGTGAGCTGGCCAGCATGCTCTGGAGCCCCTTAGGGCCACCTGGCACCCCCTCCTTTGCTGCCAGCGTGGAGGGCATGGTTCCTTCTTAGGCACGTCTTCTGCCACTCTCGCCAGGTCCCCTGTGATCGGGCCTGAGCATGCCTCTCTGGGCATTTTGGCATGGCATTTCTTCCATCTGCAGTGCCTTTTCCTCTCTTCTGTCTCTGAAATTTTGCCCGTCCTTTAAACTCGCTTACACATCCTGTCCTCAGGGAGAGGATGCCTGGTGATCCAGGGAGGATTGCCTCCCTGATGTCCCGTGGTAGAGATGACGGTTCCTTACTCAGGGTGCTCCAGGTGTATTGCTGTCCGCCTCCCCCTCGCCATGGCGTTATTTGGTATTCTGGGTAGGAAGGTATTTTTGCTTTCCCTGGCTGGATTATTCATCTAAAGAAGAAATGGGCTGTGTCTCATTTATCTTTATATTCCCAGGGCCTGGTGTATGGAAGGTGCTTATTAAATGTTTATTTAGGCTCTTTCCATGGTTTGGCTGTTGTCGCTAGTGCTGCTGTAAACATCAGGGTGCATGTACCCCTCTGAATCTGTATTTTTGTATCCTTTGGATAAATACCTAGTAGTGCAATTGCTGGGTTGCAGGGTAGCTCTATTTTTAACTTTCTGAGGAATCTCCGGACTGTTTTCCAGAGTGGCTGCACCAGTTTGCATTCCCACCAGCAGTGCAGGAGAGTTCCCGCTTCTCTGCATCCTCGTCAGCTTCTGTTGTTCCCTGAGTTGTTAACGTTAGCCATTCTGACAGGTGTGATGTGGTATCTCATCATGGTTTTGATTTGTATTTCCCTGATGATGCGTGATGTTGAGCATCTTTTCATATGGTTGTTGGCCATCTGGATGTCTTCTTTTTTTTAAAATGTCTCTTCACATGTCTTCTTCCCATTTCTTCACTGGATTATTTGTGTTTTGGGTATTGAGTTTGATAAGTTCCTTACAGATTTTAGATATTAACCCTTTATCAGACATGTCATTTGGAAATATCTTCTCCCATTCCATAGGCTCCCTCTTAATTTTGTTATTTCCTTTGATGTTTATAGCAGCATTATCAACAATACCCAAGCTATGGAAAGAGCCCAAATATCCATCGACTGATGGATGCATAAAGAAGATATGGTATCTAGGGGCGCCTGGGTGGCTTAGTCGGTTAAGCGTCCGACTTTCGCTTAGGTCATGATCTCGCGGTTCGTGGGTTCGAGCCCCGCGTCACGCTCTGTGCTGACTGCCAGCTCAGAGCCTGGAGCCTGTTTCAGTCTGTGACTCCCTCTCTCTCTGACCCTCCCCTGCTCACGCTGTCTCTCTCTCTCTCTCTCCTAGAAATAAATAAAATATAAAAAAAAAAAAAAGAAGAAGATATGGTATCTATATACAATGGAATATTACCCAGCCTTCAAAAAGAATGAAACCTTGCCATTTGCAGTAATGTGGATGGAGCTAGAGTGTATTATGCTAAGCAAAATAAGTCAACCAGAGAAAGACAAGTACCATATGATTTCACTCATATGTGGAATTTAGGAAACAAAACAAATTAACATTGGGAAGGGGAAACAAAAAGAGGGAAGCAAACCATGAGACTCTTAATGATACAGAACAAACTGAGGGTTGATGGAGGGAGCTGGGAGGGGGATGGGCTAAATGGGTGATGGGTGTTAAGGAGGATACTTGTTATGATGAGAACTGGGTGTTACATGTAAGTGATGGATCACTAAATTCTACTGAAACCAATATTACACTATATGTTAACTAACTAGAATTTAAATAAAAATTTGGAAGAAAAATATGTTTCTTTAAAGAATTGTTAGGGGAACAAAGCAAATTATAGAACAGAATGGACCAGCCCTCTGTAACTGGGGCTTTACAAGAGAATTAAGCCCTGCTACGCTAAGGCAGCCGTTGTAGGTTATGAATTAATTTCTCTCCCATGCTCTGGAATGAGTCTAGTTACAGACCATCCTTGGGAGAATTAAGAAAAGAGGTAGTCAGATCCTTTTCTTTTGGGCTCAGTTCTCTTGTCGAAACTAGCTTAAAGAAGCCTGGTATAGACACTTTGATCGCAATCCTGATGAAATATACATATGCAAAAAGTAAAGACTGATAGAATGTAGACCAGAATGTTAACAGTGGATATTACTGGGTTGTAGTATGACAACCTGTATGTGATTTCAAAATGTTCTTTCCACTCTTGTATAATTTCTGAAGTTTCTTTTTTTTAAATATTTTTTATTTATTTCTAGGAGAGAGAGAGAGAGAGAGACAGCGTGAGCAGGGGAGGGTCAGAGAGAGAGGGAGACACAGACTCTGAAACAGGCTCCAGGCTCTGAGCTGGCAGTCAGCACAGAGCCTGATGCGGGGCTCGAACCCACGAACCGCGAGATCATGACCCAAGCGAAAGTCGGACGCTTAACCGACTAAGCCACCCAGGCGCCCCCAATTTCTGAAGTTTCTAACTTTGTGATAATAGAGTTTTAAAAAATACTTTTTGAGTAAGTCAAGCCAGAGTTCCTAAAGCTGACCGTGCCTCATCTAAGGCAGTAGTGAGTTGAGGTTTTGGTTTTTAAATGTAACAACATGCCACAGCAAGACCAGGAATCGTGGAGCTGAGCCCCTCAGCATTGCCCCTGGAGAATCAGGCCTGAAGTGTGAGGATGACTCTAGCTGTGAGCTCTCTGGACGTGGGTGTCTCTCTTTGCTGCCACCGGACACCTTTGAATTGAAGGGCTGAGTTTCTAGCAGGTACCGCTCACCATGAGAGGAACTAGCATGCTCATGGTCATGGATACGCACGTATACTCTCAAGGAAATCTAGGGGCTCCCGGGTGGCTCAGTAGGTTAGGCATCGGACTTTGGCTCAGGTCATGATGTCACGGTTTGTGAGTTCGAGCGCCGCATTGGGCCCTGTGCTGACAGCTCAGAGCTTGGAGCCTGCTTCAGATTCTGTCTCCCTCTCTTTCTGCCCCTACCCCTACTCACACTCTGTCTCTTTCTCAAAAATAAACACTAAAAAAAAAAGTAACTCTAGAGTTGTTTTCCCCCCTCTAAGTATGCTAAGAGTGAACATACCCAGAGTTATTTGAATTAAACCTCACATGCTAATTCTTGCTCATGACTTACTGCTTCAGCCAGCCCTATTTTTCCCCTGAAGTTTGACCTTGTTTGTCATCACACAGGATGTTATTCTTATTCCAGCAAGAATGCACCAGTGGCTGCTGAAATAAGTATTTAATGAAGAACAGGGTATTAACTTAGTCCCTAAGTATCTTCCATCAAACTACTTATTAATTACAAAGGAAATACAGTAACTTGACAGCAGAGAAGCCTCCCTCATGCTACTTTAACCAGTTGATCAAATTGAACATCACCAGCAGTGGGACAGTCAACGTCATGTGCCTCCTGAGGAAATGCATCAAGGAGAGCACAGGATCAGGCTGGGATATTCCTGCCCAAAATGTATAACTTGAATATAATCATGAAGAAATAGACAAACCTCAACTGAGGGACATTCTACCAAATGAGTGGCCTGTACTTTTCAAAAAATGCCAAGGCCATGAAAGATAAAGGAACTGTTTCAGCCTGAAGGAGGTGAAAAGGAGGCTGAATGCCACATATCATCCTTTTTACCCGAGGGCCATTATTGGAACTACTAAAGAAATTTGCATGTATTCTTGAGGTTAAATAGTATTGAAGCAGCAACAGCTTCTTGATTTTTATCATTATGTTGTGGTTGTATAAGGAAATATCCTTGTCTTTAGGAAATACTAATATGCTAAAATATTCAGAGGGGGAATATTATCATGTTTTCAACTACTTTCAAATGGTTAAGAAAGTAATCTGCACCTTATATTGTATTATATAGCATGACAGAGCGGCTGTGGTAGAATGTTACCAGTTGTGGAGTCTGGGTGAAAGGTATCCAGGAATTTTTTTGTAATGTTGGTGCAATCTTTCTGTAGGTTAGGGATTTTTTAAAAAAAAAAAAAAAAAGAGTTTGAAACCTCGGAAGCCTGCAGGTCATGGTGCTGTGGCCACCGTGGGGCTTTTCAGGGTCTCCCCTGTCCGTGGTCACTAATGAAATCAGTTCCCACCGCACTGAGCTCTCTTCAGCATTGGCTTTGCTCCCCCCGCATCAGCAGAAAACAGGGTGCAAGAGTGTCGGTAGTGTGGCTTCACCTGACAGGAGGCCTTCTTTCTTCCACTGTCCGCTGCTCCTCCTGTTCCAGAGACGTGACTCCTGCTGGCTGTCCTCAGGTAGCCGGTCAGCCTGCTCTGATCCACAGAGGTTATAGGGCCTGCCGCTGTCCTGTAAGAGAACCTTCTTAGGCAGAATGTAAGTTAGGAAATATGTTTAAACACAGCTGAGAGTGCTGATGCGTGAGATCAGTGCACTTGACCGAGATGCTTTGGTTGAGCGCTTGCCAGTAAATAAGGCACAGGGCCGTCAGAGGGTACGCTTTGCTTAAAGCTTTGGCTTGGGCCAGCTAAAGATGGTCCTCCTTCCTGCCTTGACGGAACCTTGGATTGTATTTGGCAGAAATCCTGTATCTTTTGTGTTCTGCATAAGCAGGGGGGTTCTTTTCCAGCTCCCACTGCAGTTTGGGCAACCTTCTATGTCGTGGCTGGAGCCTCTCCTGTGGGGTGGGGTGACAGGGCTGTTCTTGGATTCAGAAGGGGAGCGCTAAGTTAGGGCCTGAGATGGGTGTGTGGGTGGGTCTGCTTATCAGAATTTGCAGAGAAGAGTTCCTCTGAAACTGTCCAGCCCCAGGGAACAGAATATCATAAGAACAGTGAAGCCTCTATTTCTTCTTCCTGTCTTTCTTTCCCTTCTAGCTCTTCTTTTCCAGAATTTCCTAACCCCCAGCCTCCACTCCATTTTCTCCACTCTGTATCCCCCACTTCTCTCTTTCCCCTTTAATTTTTTAAAATCCATCTCCTTCCACTTATTCCAGCTTCCTGTTTCACTCTCCTAAATGGCCATAATGTGTGAGCGTCCGTTGAATCAGCTAAGATTTATATTTCCTGTTCTTTCTTTGAAAAGTAGGTGAGACTCATAAATTTTAGTGGAAGAAGAGACAGTGGAAATGTTCTCATCCAACCCTGCTTTTTACATCTTAGCAAATATCCTAAAGAATGACTTGGCCATTATCAAACACCCAAACAGTTGACTATTTTATCTCTTTTCCTCTGCTCTTAAGAAACAGAACAGAACAGATCCAGCTACTCTTCTATTTCCCATGGTGGTGGGTGGGACAATCATTTGACTTATCTCCTTTCCCGAGTGCCCTGCACGTGCGTGTGCGTACACACGCACGTGCGCGCGCACACACACACACACACACACAGTGATTCTCATTTGAAAAATCCCATCCCTGTTCTACTCTGGACAGTTCACAAATGCCCAGTGGTTGTGATATCTGGACATGGGGAAGGATCTGGTCCTCACGTCTGCCTCTTGTTAGGACCATGCTGACTGTTGGTTAGCTGTTCTGCAGGAATCTGGGTGCGGGCCTCTGATGAGTGTGTTCATTAATTTGTTGGTTCATTCCTTCAGCAAGTATTTAAGTACCTCTTCCATGCTAGGCACTGTTTTCGGTTCTGAGGTTCTAGCAGAGAACACAGTTGCCAGAGCCCCTTTTCTAGGAAGCTTATGTTTTAGTGGGGAGAGCAGACAACAGGAAAATATGTCTGAGTCCTAAAGAGTACTGCGAAGTAAAGCAGGAGTGAATAACAGGGCTTAGGGGTGGGAATACTCTTTTATAAGGAAGGTGACTTTTGAACCAAGACCAGAATAAAGATGGTGAGGGAGAGAGCCGCCTGGAGGCCTGGCAGAGACAAATGAAGACCCTGAGGTGGGGTGGGGGTGGGAACAGGAGACCTCTAGGCCAAAGGGAAGTGAAGAGGGAGGAGAGTATTAGAGAGGGGTAGGGAGGGGAAGAGGGTTCTGGATTTGACCTTGCAAGAGGTGCTGCTCTCTTGACATCTTCGTCGCGTTAGTGACATCTTGGAGAAACACCACGTGTAGTTCCTGGTCATGTTCGAGGTTTGGAGAACGTTTATGAATTCCAAGGACCAAGAATTAAGTGCCTTAGCACCTTTAAACTTGTAAAAAGCCAGCACCTGAGTGAAAGTAATGGCGTATTCTTAGCCTTACAGGAATGCTAGCTAATTAGCAGTAGATTGAAAAGCACCCCTCAGAATCACTGAAGCGCTTGCATTTTGGTTGGTGGGCAAAACTGATAGAGTGCTGATGCATTCATGGAGCGACACTTATTTTTCATGTCACAAGACAGGTCCTGGTCACTGCACAGCTTGTAGGAAGACCTGAACATCTTTAAGCTAAAATTTGTTGTTAATTACAGCTAGCAGGAACTTCCTGGAGAGCAGGGTTTCTCAAAGTACCACACCCACATAATTCAGGGGAACTTACTTAAAATGAACATTTGGTGTCCTTGCCTGTTCCTGCCAGGTGGGAATTCTGGAGATGAGGTCTGGGAGTCTCCATACTTTACAAACTCCTCCGTGGCTCTTGTGCATGGGCAGTTTGGAGAATCATTGGCCAAGACAGTAGTAGAGGCATTGATCATTTATTTATTCTTATTCTTATTTACTTAAACAATAGACGTTCATTACTCACAGTTCTAGAGGTTGGAAACCCAAGATCAAGACACTGGCAGATCCAGTGTCTGGTGAGAGCCCTTTCCTGGTTCATAGATAACCATCTTTCCATAGATAGCCATCTTTCAACTGGTGGAAGGCACCAATCATTTCAGTTGAATGAATCCCAGAAGCCAGGAGATGATTGGGTGTGGTCTCAGCCCCAGAGCTCAAACCAGCACTTCCTTTGTGGTTTTGGTATCATGGGTGAAATTTCACAATCCTAAAAGACAAGTAAGACACTGCCTACCCAGTAGAAACAGTGCAGGGACAGTGTAGAGGGAGTTTTCCCCCTTGGATGGTGGAGTGGAATGGGGTGGTTAAAGGTGCTTTAGCTTGGGTCACATGCATCCAGGAGCGAGTGTGGCCCTTCCATCCCCTTGTACACCTGGAATTCGCACACCGTGCAGGCCGGTGCTCTGCTCTGGCTGCCGCCTGAATGCAGGCCTGAGCCTGTCTGTCGGCTTGCACGTTGAACAGGTGAGAACACGACCACTTATCTTGATGAATCAAGTTTCTTGAGACCATGCAGTCCAAACCAAATATTAAAAAGATTAGATACTGAAACTCAAGCATCTTCAATTTCTAGGCCGCAGTCTTTGGTTTTCAGCTTTTGCAGTGAGTTTAATTACCCTCAATACTTGAGGAGTATGGAAGTGTTGGAATTTTGACATAGACAATGGTTTTATCCCAATGGATAAAGTTGGGGGCAGTTTTGCCCGCCTGGGGGCATTTGGCACTGTCTGGAGACAGTTTTGATTGTCAAAGCTGGGAGAGACAAGGAGGACTGGAGATGCTAGTGGCATCTAGGGAATAGAGGCCAGGGACGCTACTACACGTCCTGCACAAGACAGCCTCCCACAACTAAGAATCACCCAGCCCCAAATGTCAGCTGTGCTGAGCTGAAGAATCCCCCAAAAGATCAACTGCATGCCTCTTACCTGTGTTGTATCTTAGGATTCTTTTTTTTTTTTTAAGTTTATTCATTTATTGTGTGTGTGTATGAGAGAGAGAGAGAACACTCACAAGCGGGGTGGTGGGGGTGGGGGGCGCAGGCAGAGAGAAGGAGAGACAGAATCCCAAGTAAGCCCTGGGACATCAGCACAGAGCCCAATGTGGGGCTTGAACTCACTAACTGTGAGATCATGACCTGAGCCAAGACCAAGAGACCGATGTTTAACCGACTGCGCCACCCATGCACTCCTGTGTCTTGGGATTCTAAGTGAGCCTTCATAGAAACAAAGTTCCACAGCTAAAACTGGTTTAGAATTAGCTACCTAGATGTTTTCCTGGGTGGATGGGAGGGCAGGTTGACTTCTGGAATCAGTAGGAGAGAAGTAACATGTCACCCAGAGCTCTGGAAGCCATAGGTAAGGCCCTGGACTAGAGTGCTCTCGAACTTTTCTGATGAAACCACTGTTCCCCTACCCGCAGTTGCCTCTGCCTGTGGGGTGGGGGTAGGAGTAGCGTAGAACTTCACCTGGTCCCCGCCGCTGCCCAGTCCCTGGGGCCCCCCAGCCCTGCCACTTTTGACCTGTGCCCACAGGTAGACTTTGGCAAGACAGCCCAGGAGTCAGCTCTGTGACTAGATCCTGTCTGTGTCTGTGCTGAGTGGCAGGTGCCGTGCTTCTGAACAGCCTCCTCGCCCTCCCCACACCACTATGGATACATTCCCATCATCACTTCCCTCGGCCTTGGGTTTCTAGAAAGTGAAGACTCATTCCAGACTCTGTCATGTCGTCTCTGCATCCTCACAGAATCAATGAAATGAACGTTTAGAAATCAGCCCTTTTGTGTGTGGGCACCCATTACTTTGTAGGATAAAGCAATATAACCTGCATTTTCGTTCAGGAACTCTCATGCTGCTTTCTTAAATAATTGGGTTTCAGAGCGTTTTGAACCCAGGTTTGGAATTGTCATGTCAGAGTTACTGATTTTGCCTGGTATTTCCTTTTGTGATTTCCAGCAGTACTTCCTGTGTTTCTTCCCTTCCTCCCCAACACCTTAGAGGTGGCCTAACCAAGGTTAAGAAGGCTCTGCGCTGTGTTCTTGCCCTGGGGAATCTTATCTCTTCAGAGCAGCCTTAACTGCTACTTTATCCAAATGCCCCCGGGCCTTATCTCAGTCGTGGCACATCCTACTATTGACTATTACAGATCCCCCCCTTTCCTTCCTTACTGACAACAGAACCCTGGTTTTGTTTGGGGAAGCTGCCGGCCCAGCTTGTAAAAGTTCCTGGCTGACTTCGCAGCTGGAGGTAGTCACGTGATGCCGTTCCGGCCAAAGAGATATAAATGGACCCCTGTTCATTTCCAGGGAAGTTTTCCGTCTCCTGATATAGGTGCTCCCCCTTTCTTTGCATCTCATCCCTCTTCTCCTTCCTGTCTGGACTGTCGAACGGAGGTTGGCCACATACAAGTGCTGGGGGTGGGGTGTCTGTGGCATTGCAAAGCCACTGCATCAGCCCTGGCCTGCTTGACCCTTGATTTCCGCTTCTGTGAGAGAAAGAAACCCCGCCTTGGCTAAAAGTCATGATACCCAGGTTTCTGTTACATGCAGCCAGGGGCACCCCTGCCTGATATTCCAGGTGAGATCCCTCCCTAGGGCCCCAAGCCTGGGTTTTCAGCTGTCACAGGACTTCTTAGCCTGGTGGCCCGCAGGCGTCAGGGACTCAGCAGGGCCAAACTGACCTTCGTGTCTCCATCGCTTCCATCCTTGTGACCTTTCTCTACAGAGAGCTGCACCATCCTCCCTGTCACTTGAACTGTCCTCCCTCCTGCCTGCTAAGCACATCTGATCTATCCCAAGCCCTGTCAGTGCTGCAGCCAAAGCCCTTCCTCTCCCCCTGCTGCTGCCGTCTTCGCTGAGGCACACAGGGTCTGCGGCTAGGAGCACCGTGCTGGCTCTCCACCAGCCTCTGGTCTCAGGCTCTCCGCCCATTCCTCTGCTATCCTTGCTGCTTCCCCATTGATTTTCCTCCACGTTTCATGACCCCTCTGAAAGAAAGTCCTCAAGGACTTCTTGTGATTGTCCATGACCTTCTGCAGTCTTCCATATGTTGACCCTGCTGACCTCGTGGCCAGTCTGAGGTTGGTTTCCATAGAAGCAGAGCCTGAAACAGGACTCGTGGGCCCCTGGTTCATTGAGGGGGCTGCCAGGAGAAAGGGAGTGAGGTTGGGGCTGCGCGGAGAGGCAGGGAAACGAGCTGAGCAAAACTGTGATCCTAGCTGATCCCAGGTGTTCTCCCAGAAGCAAGAGGGCTAGTCTTTTGTACACAATTCCTCAATCAGTTGGGTGGGGCTGTCGGACACATCTGCAGAGTGGGGGCAGATGCGTGCTGTTGGCAGCCAGGACTCACAGCTGACATATGGCCCCGGCCCTTGGGCATCCAGCAGGACCTCGATATTGCCTTATCCTGCCTGCACCCCCACCCCACCCCATGCCAGTCATTTGCTGTTCCCCAAACTAACCAGGCCTCTGCCCTTTGCTCATTCCATTCCTTCTGCCCATAGAGTGCCTCCTCCCTCCCTGCCCAGCTCCTCTGCTGTGCCCCCTGCTCATGCTGTGCATTCTCCTGGGTACCCCAAAGCTGTCGTTTCCCCAAGGGTAGGCTTCCTGCCTTGTCTTCTGTTCCCCTTTAGCAAGTAGAGGCCTTCATCTCAAACACAAAACCCCAAACATGATGTAAGTGACTCTTTTCTCAACTTTCCCTGGATGGTACATACCTTGTACCAGTCTTGTTAAAGGAGAGAAGTTAATTTATTCCATACTGTGGATGCCTGAGGGCTTAACTCTCTTGGACCCGGTGGGCAGGGCGGGCTGACAGGGTGGATGTTCTGTTGAGCCTCAAGCCAAATTTGCAGCTGCCTCCTTGTCATCTCGGTCTAGTTGTTTATCATCTCAGAGTCATCACATCATCACAAAACTACAAAAATTGGTTCCCATCCCTGCCTCTCCATAACTGGATGCAGCTTTACGCTTGCGCACTTATCACGGCTGATAGTCTTCCTTGTATCATTTCTCAATAGATCTCTGTCCTGTCCCTTCCTCCTGCTCCTCCCCAGGACGGGCCTCAGGCTCCCCTTTCATCTGGGCAGCAGCGAGAACCCAGTATCCTGTCTCGCTGTCCCTTGGCAGGCAGCCTAGCATGCAGCTGTGAGGTCCTCTGCTCCCAGAATCCTCCCTCTTTACAAGGCATGTTCTTTCGGCTGCCATATTACACGTAAGCTGTGCCTGCTTACCTTTCCAGGCAGTGCACTCCAGCCACCGGGGGCTTATTCACTTCCTCACATTCACATTTTTGTTCATAACAGTCTGTGCCTTGGCATGCCTTCATTGTTGAAATCAAAAACCCTTCACATACTTGCATACATTCCCTTCCTAAAGCACCCCCAGGTGGAAGGGCATGCACTTGGAGGTGAATAAATGTGGGTTGGAATTCTTGGCCCCTTTCTTATCCATGTGTGACCTTCGGCAGGTTAAATGTATCGCAGTCCAATGAAGGAGGCGTTTTTAGGATTTAGTGATAGTCTGTGTAAGCTTTACCTCCCAATAAATATGAATGCCCTGTCCACCCTTTTACCAGTAATTATCTGTATTGGTAATTTGGCAGTTCCTCATGTCCTGCTTTGTGGTGTCTATTCTTCTCTTGTCTCAAATGGTTAATTCTTAATTTTGAAAATGTTGTGCCATTTCTACAAATGGACCGAAAGCCTGGGTCTGGTCCTTTATCCATCAGGGCCTTAATAAGAATTATTTCTTCACCAGTCATATAAGCATTTGAGAAGGATATGTTATGTTTTTGTGTGTGAGTAGAAATACATAATTTTGAAAGCCAAGTCTTTTCTGCATAAAGATGCTTAGCAAAGCCATGATTTAGATGCTCTTATCCCAGCAGTTTGGGCAAGAAGAGGGCCCGACTTATGAGCCTTGGACCCTAGCACATAGGAGGAAATGGTAGAGGAGGAGCTACCCATGAAGGGGGTGGGGACAGGAGGGACAGAAGAAGACGGGCAAGCCATTGGTGATGGCCTACCAACAGAAGTCCTTGGAGCAATGCCTGAAACCTCTATCACTTCTGAAACTCCCATAAGAACCTGAATATTTGTTCAATAAATACGTATGAGGTGCCTGTTATATGCCTCTTACCATCCTAGGGACAGTGAATTCAGTGATGAGCTAAGTGAAGACCCCTGCATCCATGCAGTCTGCCCTCTTGTGAGGGGAGACAAGAGACAGATGTATATTAGAAAGAAAAAAAAATGTATAGATGACGTGTCTCCTGCTAGTAAGTGTTCCAAAGACCAAATAAAGCATGCATATAGGAATCAACACATAGGCAGTCTGGGTGAGTAGGGCATAGCTGTAGTAGTTTCATTATTCTAAACTAAGCATTCTTCACCTTATGTAAATGAATGGACTTGAGCAGAGGGTCCCGAACACTGGCGTGAGTGCAGTCTGTGTGTGCATGTGCACAGATTGGCAGGGCTGGCTTTCGCGTGGGGCAGTGTTTGTGACACTGTGCTTCTCCAGCTGGTGCTGGCGAGTATGAGCCCTCTGAAGCTCTGGGAGGACCATGGCCATCCTTCATTCATCTGTTGGTTTCACTCACCAGTTTTTTGAAGTCCCTTGGTGCTCATGGAGAGCTGGGCATGAGGTTTCCACACAGTGGCAAAGGGAGCGCCAACTGGCTGGACTTGCCGAGTGTCAGTGTTCTTTACTTTGCTTCTGCATAATACATATTTTTTCCAACTCAGCAGACCCTCTTCCAAATATAGTAGCTTAGAAACTTCCAGTTCCTGTGCCTTTTTTTTTTTTTTGCCTTTAAGCGCTTTATTTATGATATAGTGACCCCAACACACTAAGAGATACTTCATTCCTAAAAATAGTTTTCATCTGAGCATTTTTCAAATTTCTTTTCATCCTAGGGATAGGACCCTTCCCCCCACCTTGAAAATGTCTGTACGTTTGCAGAGATAAAAACGATAATGCACAGAATTCAGGTAGCATAAGAGGAATGCAAAATGAAAAATACACTTACCTACAGTTGTTGATTATGACCGAGAAGCCCTGGAGATCGGTCAGGGCTGGGAATGAAAGATAGGAGCCCAAGTTGAAGGTTTACAGCTTGGCTAGCTGAGTGGATGGTGGTGTACCTTCCAAATAATGTCAAGAATAGAGGCAGTGCCAGGTTCTGCTCTGTAATGTTGTCTGAGGTGAAGACAGCAGGCAGGTTGTTGGACACGTAGTCTGAGCTTGGGTGACAGGTCTGCACTGTGAGGTGGGCTTAGGAGTCACTCGCTCGAGGAGACAAGTTAAAGGCTGGTGGTGGAATCTGGTGGTGAGTGTTTGTGGGGCAGGGGGCAGATTGTGCTGGGGTGGAACCGAGACCCTGGAGCCATAAGATGTGCATGTGGGAGTTCAAGGGAAAGTTTAAGAAGTTTTAAAGGAAGGGTATTTCCAACGTATCCCGGGCATGGTGTGTAGACTGGGTGAAGGGAGGTAGACGGGCTGGAAACAGCTTGACTGCCACAGGGAGCAGTGACAGCGAGGGGCCAGTGACCAGTGAGCACTGAGCAGGTTGAGATAGGGTTTGGAGGAGAGAGAGGGCACTCAGCAGGACCTGACCCTGAGGAGTATATGAGGGGCTTCAGAAGGATGCTGCTTCTCCAGAGATACTAGGAAGGGAAATGGAATGGACTCCATGATAGGGCTAGAGCCAAAACTGTGGCTGGAAGTGAGGGTGACCAAAAGAAACAAGAGCCTTAAAGACCCAACAGATGAAGCATATCAAATGAGACTGGATGCCTATAAGTTCGCTTCCTGTGTGGTAATAGTAGCAACAACAAGCAGGTACACTATGCTTATGATGTGCAACCACTTGCCCCATGTGAATCCTATAAAGTAGGTAATATTGCTACACCCATTTTACAGATGAGGATACTCAGCCACAGTTATAGTGACTGGCCCAAAGTTTCCTCACTGGTAGGTGGAGGAGCTGAGCTCAGGTGTCGGGCTGAAGATACTGTGTTCTCATACTCCCTCTTCTGAGATCCTCTCTGGTATGATTAGAAAAAACCAAAACAGCTTGTTTTGTTTTGTTTTTGAACATATGGATGGATTGAGTTGTATGGCAGTGATAGAAGAGGAAGGAGGTCAGGACTCTAGACCCACCATCACCCCCCGAGTCCCTCCTTTCCTTGAACAACCCTACTTTTCCTGAAAGTGGCAGGAGAACATCATCTGACATACCAGTCCCTGTCCAGCAGGAAACCAGAAACAACATCGATGATTTTGGCAGGAAGGGTTTTCATGCAAGGGATCAATCACAAAGATGTTGGCAGACCTGGAGATACCAAAGTGAGAGAGAAGTGTTAGAGATCAGGAAGCTTCTGTCACCCAGGGCTGAGGCTTGTACGTGTCGCAAAGCTGCTGGAGATGCCATCACTTCTCTGAAGTAGAAACCAAGGACGCCGGATGCCCACTGATGCTGCTGAGTCACACATAGTCACCCTCCCTTGCCTGTGACTGTCGCTGCCCCTGTCAGAAGCCATGTTGCGTCAGGGGACTGGAAAGGTTGCTCTTTCTTTGTCTTCCAGTCTTCTACCAGGACATCCCCAAGCACAGCTCAGCAGGAAGCCTGCTGGCCACAGTCTGGGGAAGGAAATTCACAGGCTTCCAGCCTGTGGGGTGGTGCTGTCCAGCACACCAGCGATAGGAGAGGTGGAGACCCGTTTCTGACACTGCAGTCTCTTGGTTTGCTGAAGGCCCATCTTGGTACAAATCGTGTGTCATTCTGCTTGTAAAAACAGAGACATCTTAGAAATGTCTGTTTTA
This sequence comes from Crocuta crocuta, assembly GCF_008692635.1. Taxonomy (NCBI): domain Eukaryota; kingdom Metazoa; phylum Chordata; class Mammalia; order Carnivora; family Hyaenidae; genus Crocuta; species Crocuta crocuta. The sequence goes on along the minus strand of NW_027530497.1, from coordinate 236,139 downwards.
AGACACATAGACCAATGGAGTAGAATAGAGAACTCAGAATTGGACCCACAAATGTAGGGCCAACTAATCTTTGACAAAGCGGGAAAGAGTATCCAATGGAAAAAAAACAGCCTCTTTAACAGACGGTGCTGGGAGAACTGGACAGCAACATGCAAAAGAATGAAACTAGACCACTTGCTTACACCATACACACAAATAAACTCAAAATGGATGAAGGACCTGAATGTGAGAGGAAACCATCAAAACCCTAGAGAAGAAAGCAAGAAACAAACTCCTTGACCTCAACCACAGTAGTTTCTTATTTGACACATCTTAAGGCAAGGGGATCAAGAGCAAAAATGAACTATGGGGACCTCGTCAAGATAAAAAGCTTCTGCAGGGCAAAGGAAACAATCCACAAAACTAATAGGCAACCAACGGAATGGGAAAAGGTAGTTGCAAATGACATATCAGATAAAAGACTAGTATCCAAAATCTATAAGGAACTCATCAAACTCCACACCCAAAAAACAACCCAGTGAAGAAATGGGCAGAAGACACGAACAGACACTTCTCCAAAGAGGACATCCAGATGGCCAACAGACACATGAAATGATGCTCAGCATCCCTCATCATCAGGGAAATACAAATCAAAACCACACTGAGATACCACCTCACGCCAGTCAGAGTGGCTAAAACGAACAAATCAGGAGACTACAGATGCTGGCGAGGATGTGGAGAAGCAGGCACCCTCCTACACTGTTGGTGGGAATGTAAACTGGTGCGACCCCTCTGGAAAACAGTGTGGAGGTTCCTCAAAAAATGAACAATAGAACTCCCCTATGACCCAGCAATAGCACTGCTAGGAGTTTACCTGAGGGATACAGGAGTGCTGATGCATAGGGGCACATGTACCCCAATGTTCATAGCAGCACTCTCAACAATAGCCAAAACATGGAAAGAGGCTAAGTGTCCATCAACGGACGAATGGATCAAGAAGATGTTGTTTATCTATACAATGGAATACTACATGACAATGAGAAAGATTGAAATCTGGCCATTTGTATCAACATGGTTGGAACTCGAGGGTGTTATGCTTAGTGAAAAAAGTCAGGCAGAGGAGAACAGATACCATATGTTTTCACTCATATGTGGAACAGGAAAAACTTAACAGAGGACCATGGGGGAGCAGAAGGGGAAAAATAGTTAAGGAGAGGGAGGGAGGCAAACCATAAGAGACTCTTAAATACTGAGAACAAATTGAGGGTTGATGGGGGATGGTGGAGAGGGGAAAAGGGGTGATGGGCATGAAGAAGGGCACTTGTTGGGATGAGCACTGGGTGTTATATGGAAACCAACTTGACAATAAACTATAAAAGAAAAAAAAAAGAAATGTCTATTTTATATGTGTATGGTTCCAGGTAGCCTACTGGTTCCCACCACTTAGCTGGCCATGCATTTGAATTACCTCAAGTTGTGGTGTTTAAAAACCTTCCAGGGTCTCCGTTGTTCTTCAGGAAAGGTTTACTAGTGAGGTCCTTGGCACTTGTTTTTGAAACGCTTCAGAAGAGTAACCTATCTACAAAAATTCCTGCACTGCAGTGCTACACAGTTAAAATTAGAATTGATAGATTGTTTCTAGTTGCAGAAACATTAAATATCGGTTCGATAAAAGATTTTTTTCAAAGGAAATGACACAACTTTAATGGAAATGAAGTATATAATGAGATGTAACTGCCTCTTGGCCAAATGGCTATAATAAAGATATTATTTTTTAAATTTATCATAATTGCATAATAGGTGCCTATATTAGTTGAGATATGACTTCACTTTTAATTAACAATATCTTAAGCAAGATAGAAGTTTATTTCTTCATCTTATAACAGCCCAGAGGCAGGCAGTCGAAAGTAGAGTGCCCTTGGGGTTGTCCAGGGACCCAGGCCCCTTCTCTGTTGTTGTTCTATTATCCCTCGGTGACATGCTATCTGTGTGGTCCAGAGTGGCTCATCATATGTCAGTATTTCAGTCAACAGGAAAAGAGATAAAGGTATATGCCAAGGAATACACCCTGGAAGTTATACAAGTCACTTTTGCTTATATCTCACTGGCTAGAACTTAGTCATAAGGCCATACCTAGTTCCAAGGGATGCTGGGAAATGTAGTCTTCATGCTGGGAGGCCATGCACCTAGCTAAAAATTCCAGAGTTCTACCAAGATGAGAGGAAGGGGGAAACTGATATGGGGGAGGGGGGGAAGGTATTGATTCCTACTACAATACCCCTTGGAATATTATTTAGAAATTGAAAATTTGAGAATAAAATTAATTCAAAAGAATAAGTAGGCAAACATACCCAAGAATATATAACTTTTTGAAGAAAAATGTCTTTTAAAATTGTCATATTTTCGTTTTTTCTTAGTGTAACACTTCTATTGTTTTGAATATAACATTTCCTCTTAAATATATATATATAACACTTTCTCTTTAAACTTTTATTATAGAAAACTTCAGCTGTATTGAGTATTAGAGTATTGAGAATGGTTTAATGAGCCCCATGTATCCAGTGCTCAGCTTTGACACTTAATCAGTTTAATTAATTAACTAAAAAATGTTTTTTTTGAGAGAGAAAGAGAGTGTGATGAGTGAGCAGGAGAGGGAGAGAGAAGGAGAGAGAAGGAGGGAGAGAGAATCTTAAGCAGGCTCCACACCTGCTTAACCTGAACGCAAGGCTCAATCTCATGACCCTGAGATTATGATTTAAGCCAAAATCAAGAGTCAGTCGCTCAACCGACTATGCCACCCACGTGCCCCAACATTTAATCAGTTTAAAGCTAGTGTTGCCTTATCTATCCCCTACCTGCAGTCTTATCCCCTTCCTGATTTTTTTGAAGCAGATCCCATTTTTCCTGTTTCATCTGTAAATAGTTCTATATGCAGCCTTAAAAGGTAAAGGCTCTTTAAAAACTAATTAGAATTTTTATTTGGTGATAATTGTAGATTCATGTGCAGTTGTAAAAAAAAAAAAAATAATACAGCGAGATCCCATATACTCCTTACCCAGTTTCCCCTACAAGTAGCCTTTTGCAAAATGATAGTATAATATCACAGGTACGATATTGATAGGGATATAGTCAAGACACAGAACATTTACATCAACACAAGGATCCATCCACACCCACTACCACCCTCCATAACTCCTAACAACTACCAATCTCTTCTCCATTTCTGTAATTGTGACCTTTCAAGAATGTTATATACACGGAATCATACCGTATATAAACTTTATTATTGGCTCAGCATAATTGCCTCCAGATTCATTCAGGTTATTGGGTGTGTCACTAATTCATTCTTTTTTATTGCTGAGTTGTATTTCATGCTATAGATGTACGCCCTTAATGGCTTTTAATAAACACAGTCTGCCTGACTCTCCCTCTTTTCCCTCCTCCTGGCTGATTCTCTCTTCACAGCAATGCCCAGTGAGTATAACTGTGTGAAACTGAGAAGTGATTGCTCAAGACCCTCTCTGCAATGGTACACCCGAGCTCAAAACAAGATGAGAAGACCCAACTTGTTGTTAAAAGACATCCTCAAGTAAGTATTAGCCGTCAGACCTTACGATTGCCCTGGCCAGGTTGGCTATGGGGAGCTGGGAGAAAAATGCAACAGGACCTGAAGGATGGCTCTCATACGGGGTCAGAAGATCATCTGAAGGCACGTTCAAGTAAAGACTCTGTGCATAGATGTCTGGGTTTATGCATCAGGCTGTACTTGGTGATAGGGCAGTGCCAGCCAGGGAGGCACCTCCCGAGAGAGCAGCTCGTAAGTGCACAGCCCTCCCTGCCATTATGTGACCCAACAGGACTTTTCCTCTTAGGTCTTTTAAGTTAATCTAAAAATACGGCTAATTAAAGTCCCCTGCAGGCTTTGGAAGAGCCTTAAATATTGAATATTAAAAAGATGACTGGTGTTTCAGCCAAGTCACCCCTATATATCCTAATTAGTGGTATAATCGTTAAAGGAGGGACTTGCCAGTTGCGTTTGGTAGCAGTCAAACCAAGTTGAAATGCACCCTTTTCAAAATACCGCTAATTTAGGAGCTGTAGAAGGAGGAAGTAGGAAAGGGAAATGTACATTCATATTTTCCAGCTCCTTTTGTTATCAACCAGTATTTTCCGTGGCCTGACAAGCCTGGCACTGTGTTGGGTGCCGGCCTGTGGCAGCGAATGAGGTAGACATGGGCCGATGGCTGCTCACAGTGTGAGTGAGACAGAGTCAATGATGGGGAAGTACCGTGCAGTGTCCTCAGTGCTGTAGACATTGGGCCTACTTTTTTGTTCTTTAATATTTGTTTATTTATTGAGAGGGTGTACAGGTGGGGGAGGAGCAGAGAGAGGGAGACACAGAATCCGAAAGCAGGCTCACGGCTCCAAGCTGTCAGCACAGAGCCAAATGCAGGGCTCGAACTCACAAACCGTGAGATCATAACCTGAGCTGAAGTTGAATGCTTAACCACCCAAGCACCCATGGGCCTGCTTTTAACATACTGTTCTCTCCCCTCCCCTTTCTTTTATAATCAAGAAAAGATAATTACTACATGTACTGAATGTAATACCTTTTTGGGGGGTTGGGGAGAGGAATACGTAGGTAATACTGTATTCACAAGATTTAAAATTCAAAAGGTATTAAAAGTACTCAGTGAAATATCTTCTCATTCGTGCTCCCCACTTAAAGATAACTATTACCAGTCTTGTCTGTATAAGAAATTGTGTGTGTGTGTGTTACCCACCCCCACTTTTACACAGATGGTAACCTCATATTCAGGTAATATCGTACTTGATCCCAGGGAGAAATTATGGTGCTTGTCCAGGTTTTCTTGAGGGATCCTGTTGAAATAAGATTCAAGAAGTCTTGAACACACTTCCTAGCAATACTTTCCTGCATTATCCTCCTCAAATATTAAGAAATATTTAGCATCATACTGTGCCAGATGCTATATTTTTTAAACTGCTCCTTTCTTTAAAAAAGAGCTCATTTTCGGGGCACCTGGGTGGCTTAGTCAGTTAAGCATCTGACACTTGATTTCGGCTCAGGTCATGATCTCACAGTTTATGAGATCGAGCCCCGCTGTCAGTGCAGAGCCTGCTTTGGATTCTGTCTTCTCTCTCTCAGCCTCTCTTTCTCTCTCTCTCTGTATCAAAATAAGTAAACTTAAACAAAATGAGGTTTCTAGAACCAGGACTAGCCTTAAATCTTTTATCCTAATCCTGTGTGTGTATGTGCATGCATGTGTGTATTTTAAACTATATAATAACATGAATTTATCAGATCTTTAAAAGCAGTTTTTGGAGATGGTCTTAAGGGTGGCTGGTGGCTCTGTCTCACTTCAGTCAGCCTCATCTTCAGGTAGAATCTTTAGAGCAATAATGAGTAGATTGTTCATTTTATTTTCTTGGTTTTTTTAAGGGTTCCCAATATTTTCTGCCCTTTTTTTCTTTGTTGTGGTAAAATACACAGAACATAGAATTTACCATCTTAACCATTTCTAAGTACACAGTTCAGTGGCAGTAAATACCTTCATACTATGTGCAGCCATCACACCGTCCACCTGCAGCATCTTGTGACACTGATACTCTCTGCCCATTAAACACTAACCCCCCATCCTCCCCTGCTCCGGCAGCTACCGCTCTTTCAGTCTCTGTGATTTCTGACTCCTCTGTGTACTTTTATATAAGTGGAATCACACAGCATTTGGAAGACTGACAGTATTTTAAAGTGGCAAAAATTGAAGCTGAGATTCTATAGCTCAGAAGCTGTTACTTGGCTTTTTAAAGTCCAGTTGTCTGCATTGTGATTCATATTTTATTACGGCACCTTTGCAGAAACAAGTTTTCTCTACATTTGCTTCTAACAAAGAGAGTTATAAATGACTAATTTATCTCGTCAGGAAAATAAGAAATGGTGCCCTACGTGGACCACCAAGGTCAAATTAAAGACTACTTTCACGCTGCATGGCAGACAGACTCAACCTGGGGTAGGGTTTCACTTAATGTCTCATGATTTCCCTTGATTATCACATAACTGAGTCATTATGCCTAACTGATTTTTTTTCCAGGTGTACATTGTTTGTGTTTGGTGTGTGGATCCTTTATATCCTCAAGTTAAATTATACTACTGAAGAATGTGACATGAAAAGAATGCATTACGTCGACCCGGACCGTGTCAAGGTTAGATTTTGCATTGGCGTGATTTAAATTAAAACAATTCCACGCTTATACTTAAACAGAAATGTCATCTCTAAAGGGTTATAAATAAGTGGTCATGAAAGTTATAAAAGAGGGAAAATACTTCGTCTTAGCACTCTAAAATGAGGGATGACCCTCTCCCCCACCAGCACCCCCACCTACCCCCTGCCCCACCCTCACACCTACCCCACAGTATTGTTCCTCCATTTACCAAAGTCACAGGGGATGGGGGGGGTGGGGGAGATGGGTTGCATTTGCCACACTCTAGGGCACCTGTCATGGGGTTAGTTTGCTGTGATGTTGCCACTGTACACGTTCTCAGAAAAGGGGCGTGTTCTTTGAGTATCGCCTGTCATTCCTGTGTTTTATTTTTCATTTTAATGATTTCACACTGATTTCAAGATTTTTTTCCTTTAATTTATATTCATTTTTCTAAACCCATTGACTTATTAAATGCTAATTTCACTGCTTACTTGAGTAATTAAATGATCCAGTAATATTCAGTCCTGGATGAAAGAAGAGATGGTTTTAAATAAGGTAGCATGGCAGTAACGATATCCAACATGTATAGGTGCTTTACATATATTATTTAATTACCATCACGGCTGGGAGCTACCCCAGTATTCTCTCCCTCTTAACAGATGATGGCTGGGAGGTTAAGCTGCTTGGCCAAGTTTACATCTAGTTTAGTTAACCAGTTAATCTGGTTTAATGTATACACAGTATACACTATCCTAAGAGTGCTTCAGCAATATAAACTCATTCTGTCCTCCTAATGGGAACCATCATTACCTCCATCTCACAGCTGAGCTGAGGGGCAGGGAGAGTAAGTAACCTGTTGAAGGTTCACTAGAAGTGGTGGAGTCGTGGCTTGGACTCGGCCATGTGGTCCTGGCTCTGGGTGACTGGTCTCTACCTGGGTAGGGGATGTCCTCAGAAAGGAGCCAGAAGTTATAGAAGGGTGATGCAGAGAGGAGGAGGGAGCTTACATTTCTGACCTAGATTCAAGTCTAAATGCCACGTAGTCAAAAATGAGACCTTGGGCAAGTTACTTAATTGAGTCCCAGTTTTCTCAGCTGTGAAATGTAGGCAACAATATCTGTGTAAAAGGGTGGTTCTCAAAGTTGAATAAGACAACATACACAGAGCCCTTTTTCTAGTCTGAGTACTTGTTCACATGTTTTTACTTCAGTCTGTGTGTCCTTCAAAGGGCCTCACATACTCGGTGGGACAGGCAGGTATAAACAAGGAAATGAAAATTAATAGTTATTAATTAATAATCATAAGGTATTATAAAATATTATTTTATGAAATATTCTAAAATAATTAAATAAAATAAAAAATAAATGGCGCAGCTTGGCCAATGCAGAACCATTGTGTCTCACAGAGCCTCTGCCTTTTCGTGATGTATCTGTCCCCAGAGGTTCGCTGACTCGGCTCGGGTTTCCAGCATCAGCACGTCTGCTGGGGTGGAACAGGATGTGTCAAGCGCCTCTGCTCAGGCTTTCCGCCTCCCCATCTGGCTGGCCTTGCAGGCACCCCGATATCTGTCCGCTCTTGCCTTTGCTTCTTCGCCATGCTTCTCCACATTCTCCTGCCCAGTAATCAAGCACACCGTTGACTGACCAACTGCAAAGATAATCACTCTCGAGTCTTGTTTAATTGAGGAGAGATGGGAGCTCTCGCGTACAAGGGCCCAGCACAGCGTTTCACAAGCACAAGGTGGAGAAGATGTGCTTTAGTAACTCCTGGGGTAATTTTAGTGCCTGGCCAGTGCCATCTGTGTCACCCTGTGCTGTGGCTGCCTACCGCTCTTTTCCTTAAGCTGTGTTAAGAGACTAGGGACGGTTTGCTCATCCCTGCATATCTCAGACAAGTGCTCTGATCATTATGGCTATTACTCCGTAAGGTTCCCCAAGGAGTCCTAGTGACACCTGAGGATGACCAGAGGAGAGACTGGAGACCATGTCCTTGAGGAACCTTTGAAGGGATGGGAACATCTGTGTAGTCCGAAGGAGAGAAGGACTGGTGCAGGGGCCTGGGGCAGCTGCTGTTAGCAAGCCAGAGGCCTGGCCTACGGAAGGGTCAGCTCTGCCCAGGTGGCCTTAACGGCAGGGGTGCGCATCAGGGGGTGGCAGCCAGGCTGAAAGGAGAAAGGTTTGATGGTCCGAGTCATCTACAGTTGAGATAAATGGGCCGCCTTTGTGGCAAATCTCTGGAACTCTTTAAGCACAGCCAGGGTAACTATTTGGTCCTGAAGGTTGAATTCAGGCATCAGACAGTTGGTGGCTCAAGTGCTTTTCTGGTCCCTTCCAGCCCTGAGATTCTGTGGTTCTCTGCAGTTTTCTCAGTACCCGGCTGGAAAGTATAGGCTGCTTTCCCTGCTCTGAGTGCTGGCGGGCAGGCACCACTAGCTTCCAACTCCATGACTTTCACACTGAACTTCACCAGTTCTTTGAAACGCCTCTGACACTTACCAGACTCCATCTGATACAGTAATTTACGTAAGCATTTTGTTGTCTCCTCTAAAATAAAAGTTATTTGAGAACAAGGACAGTGTTTATAAAAATACACAGTTTCTGGGACGCCTGGGTGGCTTAGTCGGTTAAGCGTCCGACTTTCGCTTAGGTCATGATCTCGCGGTTCGTGGGTTCGAGCCCCGCGTCGGGCTCTGTGCTGACTGCCAGCTCAGAGCCTGGAGCCCGTTTCAGTCTGTGACTCCCTCTCTCTCTGACCCTCCCCTGTTCACGCTGTCTCGCTCTCTCTCTCTCCTAGAAATAAATAAAACATTAAAAAAAAAAATACACAGTTTCTGGGATTCCAGGAAAAGGGATAATGGTCCGATTGCCCTTTGGCATGCTCTGCCCTCACCCACTGACCCTGTTTCATGTCTCCTTACCTGCCTTTCTAAAGCCAGGCAAGCCCCACTGTGGCTGGAGTGGTATTTCTGAAAAGTGAATCTGATACATTGCTTCCCTGTTGCAAACTGTGATTTGTTCCCATTACCTTTAGAATGTCCAGACTCCTTAGTCTGGCCTGCAGGGCTCGTGGTGGCTTGGTTCCTGCCAATCCCGTCAGCCTCCTTTAGCCACCCCTTGTCCCAACACTGCCTGAACCAGGTCCAAAATCTCTTCACAGCTCCTTCTTTGAGCTGCTTTCTTTCTTCCTCACTTTGGTTTTGATGTACATTTCCCTGGTAACTAATGACAAACATCTTTTTGCGTGCTCGTTAGCCATTTATATATCTTCTAAGGACAAATGTTTGTTCAAATTCTTTGCCCAATTTTTCATTGGGTTATTTGTCTTTCTGTTATTGAATTACAAGAGTTTTCTCTATATTCTGGATACTAGTCCCTTGTCAGATATGTGGTTTGCAAGTGTTTTCTCCCATCTTGTGGATTGTCTTTTCCACTTTCTTCGTGGTGTCATTTTCAGCACGGAAGTTTCTAATTTTGATTAAGGCCAATTAATCTATTTTTTCTTTTGTTCTTTATGCTTTTGATGCCAGACCTAAGAAATCACTGCCTAATCCTGTATTTTCGTCTAAAAATTTTATAGTTTTAGCTCTTAATTATAGGTCTGTTTTGAGTTAGTTTTTGTATATGATGTGAAGTTGGGGTCAACCTTTTTCTTTTGCATGTGGATATCCAATTTTCCTGGCACCATTTGTTGAAATGATTTTTCCCTACGCTTGCTGCATTCTTTCTAAATTCTCTGCCTGGAGCTCTGCCCTCCTTTGCCTCTCTGCTACTTATCTTTTACATCAAAGCTCAGCTCAGGGGTTAGGATTTCTGAGACGCCTTCTCTGATCATCCTTCTGTCTTCTAGAAGCCTCTTCATACATAAATCCTAACTTGTCCTTTAAGCAAGCCCTTGGGAAATGGGGATTGTGTGCTAACATTTTGTATTAATGAGCATGTACTTAGGTATATTAAAGTCCAGAGGGAGGGGAGATATTACTGAACCATGGTGTGGTGTCTCATCTCTAAACTCCAGATTGCATAGAAAATCCGCAGTTAAATAATGGGCAATTCTTTGAGTATTTTTCAGTAACATACATTAAGTTTAATGTACTTTTAAGGAACAGGTGAGATACTTCCTCATACCCTTAGTAGGTCAGATACTTCCTCATATCCATCAGTAGATAGTAGACAGAAAAAAAAAAAAAAACCTTGGCATCCCCTTCCCTCTAAACCATGGAATATGAGTTCTCCATTTAGGCTGATTGGGCCAAGATTTAAAACCGAAGTTCATTGCAGGACCAATAACAGCCTCTCAGGGCTGCCAGTGCCCTGCCCTGATTGGCTCCAATGAGGATTCCTGACCAATCCCTGACAAGGGGGTGGGAGCATCTAATGGGCGAGGTCAGCTTCCCAAGCCCCACTGCCTGCCTGGAGAAGGGGTAATAGCTGCCTGAACAGAATTACAGCTCCCTAAGAAGGAGGAAGAGGAAACCAGAGACCCAGTAGTAGCCCACAGTGACCACCACATCAACCCAGTTCTAAAAGATTCTTAAAGATCATTATTTTTTCCAATTATAAAAAGAACACCAAAAATTCAAATAATACAGAAATGAATAAAGTACAAAGTCCCCAGTAGTTTGTGGAGAAAGAGCAGGGAATCAGCAGGTGGTTTTATAAGTCAAACATGTTTGTGAAAGTCTCAGTCAATTCAGAAATTAATAAAGTAGAAAGTGAAAGCTTCCTACAACCATGGTGGAATTAGGGGTATTTTATATTTTATTACTTGAGACTTTTTAATAGCTTTTTAATATTGTTGACGCTGTCAGAATGCCCCTCTTTTCACAGTGGTCCTGACAGCTTGTTCTCTGCTTCATTCCAGGCAGAGGGAGCAGTGTGTGCAACAAACATGTGACTCTGAGAGCTTTGCCTGTTAGATGTATAGCAAGAGTTGGGTATCACTGAGGATTTGGGGTGGGGAACAGCAGGAGAGAAGACTGAACATGAGCCGGGACCAAAGAGGGAAAACCCTTGAATGTCACACTGAGCAGGTCCCAAATCTGATGTCTGGTCATGTTTCATTAAAGCAAAACCAGACACCCTTTCCCCCAGAATAGAGGAAATGGCCAGGGAAGCTGGCCAGCGTGGTCCCGGTGTTCCGAATGGCTGTGAGGTGGCGGGCAGTATGAGCCCTCTACAAAGAGAGCCGTGTGTCCGGGCTGTTGTTGGGCATTGGTCCTTACCACCAAGAGCGCTGGGGCCAATTTGAATTGTGGATGTATGTGAGCAGAAGGTGATCTCAAAGCCATGAGGTCCTGTTAGCTCTGTTGCTGATATTCAGTCACTTGCAACGTTAGAGGGACCCTGCCCCCCCGCTGGACTCTGAGGATTGGCTGGTTGTGCTGGGCCCGGCCTGTGTTAATACAGCTGCAGAAGCATGGCCATGGATTTTGTCCTTTCTATTTAAGGATGCCTCTTAACATACCGTTTCTTTAAAACAACTAACAGTGGTCTCTGTGGGGACCCGGACGCTCTGAACATGCATTTTAGATGTGAAATTGCACTTAAGAAAGTTAGAGAAGAGACGAGCACGTTCGTGTCGGTCAGGTTCGGGCTGCACGGTAGCAGAAGTTTAAACTTGGCCCTCTCTCTTCTCAGCTAAAAACCACATAAGTTTAAACTTGGCCCTCTCTCTTCTCAGCTAAAAACCACATATCACCCTGAGGACTGCATTTTGTGCTGTGTAGTTAATTATGGCCAAATGTGCTTCTCTCTGACTCTGCTGACCTGCACTCACGTAGCTAAGGTAAACAGAATGACCTGGGCCGAGGTGTTAGTCTAGGTGTCTGCACCTCTAGACGGATTCTTTTCCCCTCCTTAGCGCTTCCTCCTCGCCCCCAGACCATCCTGGAATGTCAGAGATGAGGAAACTGAAGCCTTGACTGAGGTTTAGACGCTTTAGTCAAGGTTACACTGCTGGTTGAAAGATCTAGAACCGGGTCCAGCGTCCAAATATTCTGATTGGTTTTTCTTAAGGGTTTACCATGCCAGAAGACACATACCATAAAATCGACTCCTTTCAAGCATGCAGTTTGATAGTGTCCGTGCACTTACACAGTTACACTACCATCACCCCAGTCCAATTTTAGACCATTCCGTCCATCACCCCCGTGAATTACCTCACCATTGCAGTCTGTCCTCACCCTCAGCCACCAGTCCTGGGCTGCTTCTGACCGCCCGAGTTTTTACTGTGGTACTTTCTGTGACTCAGTTATTCAGATTTTGCCCTGCTTTTAGCCGGGTAGAAGTTACAGATGGTTAACTTGGATGTGAGTTGCATGCAGCAGTGGCTTTGCTCACGGTTCTCCTACGGCTGTTCTCACACATTTAGGGCACAATGAGTCATGCTGTGGGCGTCAGGGCAGCCCCTGGGAGGAAGAGGCCAGCACCAGCCTGGTACAGGTCTGGAATCGAAAGGGATGTAAGGTAACCCATGCCCTCTGCTCACGTGGTTGGTGGCTGACTTGGGCTGCTACCCAGGTTTAGTTAGCTCCAGCCCCGAAACTCTCCTCTAGTGCTGTACTCTGCCCTCGATGTAAAGGAATAAAAGAGAACCTTGCCGCTTACCAAGAATTACGCCATTTACTTCTATTTCAGAGGGTCATTATCCTAACAATCCTGCAGTAGAAATGAAAGCAGAGACTTTGCCGAGGAAAATCACTTTGATTTTTTAAATACCCTTCAGTGAATTTTCACATTGTGGTTTTCCATGGCAAATCGCCACCTCCCTGACAATCGGAACTACCAGATGTCTGTTTATTCTTAGTTGTGGGGCAGCCAGCGAGCTCAGCCTGGAAGACACTTAAAACACCAAAGCCCTCATTTCCATGCCTTGATTTGAAAGAAGCAGGAGATTCTGTGTCTTTTCGAGAGTCGCCGGCTCTCCGCTTCCCAGTGGTCCTTGCCCTGGATGAATGCCAGCCGGACCCCTCCATGTCCATCCATCGTTCCTTGCCTGTTCTGGCTTCCAGCTCTGGAGCTTTCTGCAGCAGGGAAGGGGAGAGTCACAGCCCTTTCTTTCCTCACGGCTCTGTGGGGCGAGATTCTCCTCCCCAGGCTTTTCTCTTTGGGGCTGGGAAGTATGGAGGGGGGTGGGGGGAGAGGCCAGAACGGCTCCTGGTTAGCAAAAATGGTCCTGGGGCTTTCTGGGGGGCTTTTCCACACCTCTAAATGAGGTGAAACGAAAGGAGCAGAGGAACCGCTGTCACTGTAGACACGGCCCATGGCATTCAGAACATGTGCTCACCTGGGATGGGCACACTGTGCCCGCGGTAAGTGAGGGCAAGCACAGTCCCCATCACAAGGTGATGACTAGGCCTTGTGCTCTGCCCCCAGTCTAGACAATTAAGTCTGAAGCCCCGGGGGAACTCTTTGCCAGAATGGAAATGGAACGAAATTTCACTCCTTCCAAATGAAACTTCTAAAGAGAAAATTTGGCAGCCCAGGAGAGCTGAGCCCAGGTTTCTGGCTTGATCACCTTCTTCTCTTTCCAGTCATGAGCCCATCGCTGGGCTGCTCGGGATTTCTTTGGGCACTTCTCAGAGGCTCATTTCTATCCTAGGAGATCTGCAAAACCAGACCCCTGACGTGTCGTTTTGGCCTTTTGTTCTTTAAAACTTACTGTTCATAACCCTCAGGCCTGGAGTCTAGAGACAGATGTGTGTGGCTCGTGTGGCCTCTCTGCCCTGCCCCTGCTGGTGGGATTTTACCTCTCTGCTGGGTGCAGAGTGACGTGGGCTTGGCAGGCCTTCCTTCTGGTGCTGCTCAGGGTCGTGATTGGCTCTTGCCTGGCTTTCCTGCTGACTCCTCACGAAGATGCCAATTCATATATAAACTCTCGTTCTCAGTGGTGGCATTTGTGTGCTGCTCTGTGTGGACAGAGGCTGTGGTTTTAGGAATTGGGGAAGTAATCGGACCAGGTTAGCATGCCAGCTCAGCCCTTACTGGTCACACCACCTTGAGCCCACACAGTGAAGATACTGACGGCCATTTTGTGAGGTGTCAGAGATCTAGTGATAGACTGAGGCAGTGGCCGTCATAACGTATGCAGCATTATCTGCACTCTGAGACTCAGTTCCCCTCTTCAGAAACAGGGCCGTCTCCTCAGGATGTAGGCAATGTGCTCTTCCCAGGTACTAATAACTTTTTGAAGCTGTCATTTAAAAAGGGAGTTGGGGGCGGGGGGGAGAGGAGCCTCTGCTATAATAAGATAGAGGTTTTCCTACAAAAAATTTATTATAGAAAAATCAGACAATAAAAATAACAAGCCCTTGAGGAAAAACATAGTTGAGGCAGATGTTTAAAATTATATACAATAACGATCCTCATAGTAGTATGGACGCAGTTCATATCCCATGAAGACATGTTCAGTCCTAAAAGTAAATATCCCAGAAAATCTAGGACTCCATATATGCACGCACACATGTCTTTGTACGTGCGTGTGCGTGTGTGTGAGAAGATAGCTGGGTGGGAGGAGGGGTAAGGCAGGGGGGCCAAGGCTGCTGAATGTGGAGATAAGGACAAAAAGCAGAGTGATGAAGGAGAACTTCCTGCCAAGCAGTTCAGAGGCAGAATTTGGCCAGATTGAGCCAAGAGGAAAGACTGGGACGAATGGGCCTTTGTACCATGTCCCTCCGTGGGCTGCTGCGTTCAGCTGGGCTAGTGTAGTTGGCATTCATGAGTCGTTCCTTGTTGAGGCAAAGCATTAACGTGCAGGGAGAATTGTATGCAAAACCAAGGCCAGCCACTTCTGTGTTGACGTGATAGAGTTCCTGGTTACATTTAGAATAACTTGCATTTCGGACTGTACAAAGCTCATTGCCCCAACTAGTAAATAAGCCTATTTCTCATCCTGGTAGACAGGAACCTGAAATAGAAGATTTTTTAACATTGTGGTAAAAACCACATAAAATTTGCCATCTCAGCCATTTTTAAATGTGCAGTTTGGCACTGTTAAGTCTATTCACGCTGCTGTGAAACAGATTTCTAGAACTTTTACATCTTGCAAAACCTGTACCCATTAAACAACAGTTTCCCACGTGCCCCTCCCCCAGCTTCCGCTAATGAGCATTCTGCTTGCTGTTTCTATGAATTTTCGTACTTTAGAGATCTTATAGAAGTGGACTCAAACAGTATTTGTCCTTTCGTGACTGGCTTATTTCACTTAGTATAATGTTCTCAAGGTTCATCCATGTTGTAGTTTGTGTCAGGCTTTTATAAAACCTGAGATACATCCAAGTATGTATTTCACCCCACATGTATTTTGGGAACAAGGGCAGGCAAGGGGTAGGGGGTGGGGGTACGAAGACATGCTTTCCTTGTATAATGAAGTAGATATTGTTGAGTTTATCTCCTTGTCTTGTGATTCTCTCAGGGTTTTTTCTCTAAGTTTCTGAGTACAAGTTAACTCTAAAAAGCAGATGTTTTGTGCTGAAAGACAGTAATCAGCAGGGAGCTCTATCAGACATCACAGGCGCAGAGTCATCTGTAAGAGGGTGTCTCTAATGCCTGAAAGGTTTTTTTTAAACTCAGACTGGTGTGATTTCATTCCAGAGAGCTCAGAAATATGCTCAGCAAGTCTTGCAGAAGGAATGCCGACCGAAGTTTGCGAAGAAGTCCATGGCGCAGTTGTTTAAGCACAGGTACAGTGTGGACTTACCGCCTTTCGTGAAGGAGGCTCCCAAGGTGAATGAAGCTGAGTACAAGTACGATCCTCCTTTTGGATTCCGGAGGTTCTCCAGCCAAGTCCAGAGCCTCTTGGAAATACTGCCTGAGCACGACATGCCTGAACACTTAAAAGCAAAGGGCTGTAGGCGCTGCGTGGTCATCGGAAGCGGCGGGATTCTCCACGGACTAGCACTGGGCCATGCCCTGAACCAGTTTGATGTTGTGATAAGGTACATGGGTTCACCTCTAACGGTCAGTTCACTGCTGGGTCAGTGTAGCGCCAGCAGCAGTGAGGGATGCGGGAAGCGCTGCAGGGGATTTACTGCTTGAGAAGCTGAAACACAAACATGAAAAGATTGGATGCCCCCAAACTGTGCCGTACCGACCCTAATCAGGCAGAACCTTTACAGAGGAGGTGAGGTTTGGAAGGCTGGGTAGATTCAGGAGGAAGCCCGGGCGAGGCAGAGCCAGGAGGTGCACACAGTGTTGGGGGGCGAGCTAGTGTGATGCCCGGCCTCGGGGAGCAGGGATCCGTGTGGGTGCGCCTCGCAGGCGGTGCTGGAGCGGACGTGGGACGCACACAGTCCGAACTCCGCTCATCCTAGATTCTTTCTGGATTAGTTGGCCGAAAATAGTTTTCCTGATTGTAAAAGTAAAACGTGCTCATTCTTGAAGACTAAAAAAAAATACAGGGGCACCTGGGTGGCTCAGTCGGTTGGGCTTCCAACTTCAGCTCAGGTCACGATGTTGTGGTTTGTGAGTTCGAGCCCCACATCTGGCTCTGTGCTGACAGCTCAGAGCCTGGAACCTGCTTCAGATTCTGTGTCTCCCTCTCTCTCTCTGCTCCTCCCCTGCTCGTATTCTCTCTCCCTCTCAAAAGTAAATGAACATTAAAAAAAATTTAAAAATACAGAAAAATGTAGAAAGGAAATAACCACTCATAGTACAAATAACCACTATTAATTTGCTGTGTTTTTTCCACTTTTGTTCTATATACGTACTATTGAGTGCTGACAGCCAGCTCAGAGCCTGGAGCCTGCTTCAGATTCTGTGTGTGTGTGTCTCTCTCTCTGACCCTCCCCTGCTCACACTGTCTCTCTCCCTCACAAATAAATAAAAACATTAAAAATTTTTGAATAGAATTTTTCAGTTTGTTATTGTGAAAATGCCTTGCATATTCTCATACTTATGTCTTTATTATTTCCTTGGAAATAATTCCAAGAATTCTCAGAATTGTTGGCTTAAAAATACTTGAATATTTTCAAGGTTCTTGATACACTTGAATAAATTCCCCCCCTCTGAAGGATGTGCAGAACCAGGAGCATGATGCATGCTGGGCCTTCATTAGATTTGCTCAGCAGGAGTGTGTGGATTTGACCAAAGGCTGGGCAGGCTAGGCCTGGGGACTGGGTGTCGAGGTAGTGCAGGTGTAATGCACGCAGTGTGTGGGCCTGGTGTGAGGCAGAGAACGTAGAAATGGAGATTGAAAGATCAAATCCAGGAGGTATATTGAGAAAGTAAATCGTGGGACTTTCTGACAGCTTGACAGTTAACGTCAAGGGACGCCAGGACTTCTAGTCTGGGAGTCTCAGATGTTAGCAGAACTGCTGTCAGAAGTGGAGGAGTTAGGGGAAAAAAATCTCTGGTTAGCGAGGGAGTATGACAAGATCCATTTCAGATATTTTGAGTCTGAAAGTTTTATGTTCACACAATGCCTTTGTCTCCAGTAGCTGCGATCTCAGGCAAGTTTCCTAATTGTCCTGTGTCTCTGTTTCCTCATCTGTAGGTGGAGGAAGTCATAGTATGTACCTTATAGGCTTACGTAACCACAAAATGGATTCACAGATGTAAACCTCTTAGAACTTAGGGTAAAGCATTTAGTGTTGGGCTTGAGGTAAAGGCTCAGTAGATGTTAGCTCTATTTGGAGAATTTGTAGGATAGGTGGGGGCTCAGGAGGAGAGGATGGGGGTGTAAAGTGTTTGTAGGAAAGAATCTGCCTTTTGTAAGAGCCAAGATAGAAGAAATAGATAAGAACCTTGTTTTTTTGTTTTTTTTTTTTAAGGTTTTATTTATTTTTGAGAGACAGAGAGAGACTGAGCATGAGCAGGGGAGGGGCAGAGACAGGGAGACAGAAATCAAAGCAGGCTCCAGGCTCCGAGCTGTCAGCACAGAGCCAGATGCAGGGCTTGAACTCATGAGCTGTGATATCATGACCTGAGCTGAAGTTGGACACTTAACCAACTGAGCCACCCAGGCTCCCAAGAACCTAGTTTTAAGGCTAAAGGGGGTACCGTAGGCCCCAGTGGCCAGAGAGCAGGAATGGTGTGAGGTGAGGGGGTAGGAGTGAGGCTTTGAGGGCTGTAAGTGTTGGGGTGAAGGAGGCTCTCACCACTCCCTTTCATTGGATGCTTCTGTGTGCCAGACACTACATCATGTGCTTTTGATGTCCTCATTCCTCCGTGAAGCAATCACTGCTAGTATCATAGATGAGGACATTGAGGGCCCAGGGTCCAGGCCAGATGCTAGTGGTCCACATGCAGGGTATGAGGCTTTTCAGAACTTAATCCCGGGTTCCATGTGATCAGCTGAAAGATGTGTGTGCAGGCAGCACTGGGAAAGCAGACAGGGCCCCGTGCCCCTCTAATGGTGCATGACAGGAATACAGGAAGAGAAGAGGAGAAAAACCTCCGGACCAGAGGAGAGGTATGGGAGGAGGGAAGGGTGGCCCAGGGCTGGTCTTGCGGGGCTGTGGGATTTGGCTCTTCGGGGAGGAGGTAGGCGGGGAGATCTTGGGTGTGGAGCAACCCGCCCCCCTCCCCTGGCAAGAGGAGGGAGGGGCTGGGAGAGTGGGAAAGGGGCTGGAAGGTGCCTCGATGCCCAGTGGTGGCCCACAGATCACCAGACCGGGAGCATGGACTTCATGCATGGGCATTGGGAGGCCACTGAGTGCCGGGGACAGAGGAAGGGTGGCTTAGCCAGATTATGAGGGAGACTATCAGTGAAGAAGCCTTTGGAGGGTAACTATTCAGTTTGAAAGAATTCCAAATTTAATAGAAAAGTTGCAAGAATAGTACAAAGAACTCACATTCCCCCTTCTCCCAGATTCTTTACCTGGTAACGCTTTATCACGTGGCTTTACAATTTTTTCTCTCTCTACATTGTTTTTCTTTTCCGAACCCTTCTATAGTTGCAGATATCAAGCCCCTTTAGCCCTAAACAAGTCAGCATGCATTTCCCGAGAACAAGGCCATTCTATTATAGAACTGCAGAACCACAGAACAATATTGAGGATCAGGAAATTAACATCAATAAAATTTAGACCCCTCTACATCCTTATCCAAATTTCATCAACCACACTGATAACATCCTTTATTTTAAAATAAGAAAAGACTCTTGAATACTGAGAACCAACTGAGGGTTGATGGGGGTGGGGGAGAGGGGAAGGGGGGTTATGGGCATGGAGGAGGGCACTGGTTGGAATGAGCACTGGGTATTATATGGAAACCAACTTGACAATAAACTATAAAAGAAAAATAAAATAAGAAAAGAAAGGGGAATAAATAACCACCTCAGGGGCATGCCTTGCATTTAGTCGTCATGTCTAGTAATACCTCGTGATAATCTAGAGGTAGGTATCAGATCTAGAAGAAGTGACAGAGGAATAGAGAAGAAAAGTTGAGATACAGGTGTGATAAAATAGGAGAAGAACCAGACAGACATTTTTTGAGATTACCAAACTCTTTAACTGGGTCAGTGGTATTGCTTTCAGAAGAATTCTTAGAATTTGCCCCTAAACAACCAGCCTGGTAAGAGCCTTTGTTGATCTGACCGTTTTAAGTGTCCGAGATGCTTGCTTTAAGGATGCACTCGGGCCTGTTGCCCTCCCTGGTCCTGACTCTGTGAGTCTAAGTGTGGTTTGTGTCTGCCTTGCCCTGGTTGCTAGGTTTCCTTCCTGCTTACCTTTTTGAGTTCCTGGCAAGAACTGCTAATACCTGAACACAGTGGGAAACTTTCAAGGAAACCTCACTGGTGCCCAGAGAAAGCCTAAAATGTATGTTTGGGTTGGCTTGAAATGGCAGGACTACATGGGATAGCTTGACATTCAGAGCTAAGTTTTGGGTGTCCCTCAGGGACTCGAGGCTGCTGGGAGGGATGTCTTCCCCTCCAACCCACAGCTTATTCCCAGTCCTAAAATGTGGGGAGCGCAGTGCAGGGACTTTGCATGATATGATCAGAGGGTTGATGGCTTGCTTTGTCGTTTATCTTTGTCCTTTTTATTTAAATAGGTTAAACAGTGCACCAGTTGAGGGATATTCAGAGCATGTTGGTAATAAAACTACTATAAGGATGACTTACCCAGAGGGCGCGCCACTGTCTGACCTTGACTATTATTCCAATGACTTGTTTGTTGCTGTTTTATTTAAGAGTGTTGACTTCAACTGGCTTCAAGCAATGGTGAAAAATGAAACCCTGGTAAGCACTAGAAATCCAGCCATCTATTATTCTTTCATAAGAAGCGGAAGGGTCTCTAATTTGTAATTACAGACTTATATTTTTTAAACAAACACTGGCCTACATATATTTGACCCCTGAACCACTTGGGTTCAAACTGCATGGGTCCACTTATACACAGATTGTTTTCCGTAAGTACAGTATAATCTTGTAAATGTACTTTGTCTTCCTTAGGATTTTCTTAATAACATTTCCTTTTCTCTAGCTTACTTTACTGTAAGAGTATAATATATAATACATATACAGAAGATGTGTTAATGGGCTCTTCATATTATTGGTAACGCTTCTGGTCAGCAGTAAGCTATCAGTAGTTAAGTTTTTGGGAAGTCCAAAGTTATCTGTGGGGGCCCCTGGGTGGTTCAGTCAGTTAAGTGTCTGACTCTTGATCTCAGGGTCATGAGTTCAAGCCCCCCCATTGGGGTCCACAATGGACATGGAGCCTACTTAAAAAAAGCTATATGTGGATTTCAACTATCCGGAGATGGGGTGGTGGTGCCCTAACCCTCCCATCATTCAAGGATCAAACTAACTGTACTTTTGTGTTGTTTCTCAAATAACTACTCCCTTTGTAGAAACCCAGCACTACTCCTTGTTGAGAATTTCTTTCAGAATGTAAGGTTAAGTCAGATGTAAAAACTGTGATCATTACTTAAATGGGAAAATCAAGTTTTGGGCCAAAATTGTTACTACTGATCACCTACGTTATTCACCAGACTTGAATTTACATGTCTTTTGGCTAATCCAGAAATTAGACTTACGTGGATGAATATAAACCACTCTGGAGGATTTTCGAAAGAATATATATAAAACCTCTGAGGAATATTCTCAAAGAGATTCTCTAAAAATGCTCTGATAGGTGGTCCCCTTGTTGGAGGAAATTCGCAGAATTCCAGAGGGGCAGATGTTGAGGAAATGGCCCTCCCTTGGTCATACTCCCTTTTGTTTGTTATAATAATTGGTCACATTGCTTTATGGTCCCACCCATGGTGCTGAAATAGATTCCAGAGGTCAACTGTCAACATTTATATATATACACACAAAAACTAGCTGTCTGCAAAATTAATAGGATATATTACACTTTTCACATAAGCTCCATGTGATGGAGAATTTGTATCTGCAAAGCTGGATTTTGTATAGGATTTGATCTGGACTTCCTGTTGTGTAGAAGTTGATCTAGTTGGAAGAAGAGGCACCTATGAAATGACTTTCAGTTACCAGAAGACTTCACAGGACTAGGAAAATAGAGCAAGGCAGTGGAGAGGATGCAGGGTGAGGGCCTGATCAGAG
The DNA here is from genome assembly GCF_008692635.1 of Crocuta crocuta. Taxonomy (NCBI): domain Eukaryota; kingdom Metazoa; phylum Chordata; class Mammalia; order Carnivora; family Hyaenidae; genus Crocuta; species Crocuta crocuta. Next base: position 214,434 of record NW_027530497.1, on the reverse strand, counting down.
TGGGTCACTCATACACCTGATACCCTTCAATAGGATCTGTTCACCTGGTCTTTCCAGGGAAAAAAACAATGCCTTTTGATCTTAAAAAGGCTTACCGTCTCAGGTCAATCCCTCGGGAATTCCCTCCCCACAGAAACCAGAGCTGATGCTGCTGTTTGTCCACTTGGCCACTACCACCTTCGTAAATCAGGTCCTTCGGGGTGGCCATTTTGAGTTGGGCTCTTGGATTCGCGTAGATCTCAGCAACCTTGCTGTAGGTTGCAGCAGACAACCCACACAGGGTCACGCCACAGCTCTGGGCTGATTAGCAGGGGTGCGCTCTCACCTGCTGGCAGGGTAACCTTATTAGACACCCCTAATGATTGCCCCTGCTTTCTTTCCTTAGCCATTTTGGGTGCGGCTCTTCTTCTGGAAGCAGGTGGCGGAAAAAATCCCACTGCAGCCAAAACATTTCAGGATTTTGAATCCAGTTATTATCAAAGAGACTGCCTTTGACATCCTTCAGTACTCAGAGCCCCAGTCAAGGTTTTGGGGCCGAGATAAGGTATTGTTGTTGCGACTGAATGTTAACTGTTCCTCTCTGTGTTGGAAGGGAAACATCTGTACAGCTTTCACTTGGGCTCAGCTGTATACCCAGCAGCATCTTCCGGTGTCACTGATTAGGTGCTCCATCAGCTGCTTTTTAACTCTGTGGGCTGCTTAGGCGAAAATTGACGTTTATCATCACTTTATAGGTGATAGTAAATAAAGTTCGCCCTCTAGGGCAGTGCTTTTCAGTTGATGCGTGGGCTTATCCCACACTTTCTACTTAATTATTCTGTGTGGTGGTCTGAACACTGGGACTTTCAAAGTCCCCTGGGTGGTACTACTTTGCAGCCTAATTTGAGAACCTTTGTGCCGTATAGGTTGTTCACTGCAGTAGACATTCACCTGCATTTAGCCTGTGCTACCACCAGGGAGGTGCCAATAGCTTTATCACCTATTTCTTTAGGATCCAAATAGCTAAGCCTGTGTCTTTAAAAAAAATTTTTTTTAAGCTGTGGAAATCGTCCTTAAACTTTATTTTCTGAGAGNAGAGAAAGAGAAAGAGAAAGAGAAAGAGAAAGAAAGAGAGAATCTCAAACGGGCTCCACATTCAGCACAGAGCCTGAATCAGGAACTTGATCCCACAACCCTGGACCATGACCTGAGCCAAAATCAAGAGTCAGACATTCAACTGACTGAGCCACCCAGGCTCCTCTTCCTTAAACAAACTTCTAAGCAGAATATCCGTATATGAAGGATAGCAAAGAATTTGGGAAGGGGGTGGGGCAGTGCCCCTGTTCACACTGGGAGCCTGAGTTACTGCCCAGGAGATACCTGGAGCCAGTCAGGGTCACAGTTTGCAAACATTGAGCTAGACTCTTAGATGCGGTCAACCAGTAGGCAGATGACAAGCTCTTCTGTTTGCCCTATGAATCAAATTCTAATTAAAAATATTCTTTAAAACACCTATGTAAACTCTGAAGGAAGAATTCTGTGCTTCGTAGGAGAGACAAATACCTAAATAGGCTCCTTAAAGAAAAACCCAGTTCTTTGGTAACACTAACCCCCACTCTGGCTCCAGCCTCAGGCTTGAGCCATGAACACAGTTGCAGATCTTCCCTTGGCAGTCCACCATTTTTCTCAGGCGCTCTGCCCTCTCGGTACTTCCCTGCCCCTCCATCCCTGGGGAGGGCCACATAGTTTCTGCCCACTGCAGGAGCATGGCCCGGACCAGTCTTTCTGGTCAGGAGATGGTGCGTTTTTCCATATCAGAGGAGAGTGGCCCTGGCCCTCGGTGGCAGCTGTTGGGGTCCATGATAGGGTTCACAAGAATAGGTTGTTTTAGCTGTTCTTGCCCACATTGGGAGCACTTAGGGTCCCCCAGAATGTGGACTTAAAACTTTTAACCTGTTAGCATCAATTTTAACAAAGCAGTTAAAAAAAAATAAGACTTACATAGACATTGGCAAGTTTCTTAAGTCATGAAGAGGTTTTACTATAAATATATTCAAGTATCAATATCCTTCGATTTCTCTACTCAACTGCCCTGTTTCTTTATTAAATTCCATCCTGTTTTTTAGACATAGGCAAATACTCATTTGTGGTTTGTGTAGATTCTTACTGAAATAACCTTTAAAAAATGTGCAGATTAACTTAAAATAAGATATGAAAGTACTGAATAGCAAAAGGCATCAGAAACAAAGTTAGAACACAGAATAAATGGGGGAAATTTTATCATATATATGATAGTAAATACTCTCAAAGTACAGAATGATCTTATTATATCAAAAAGAAAAAATGGGCCAATTAAAAAAATGGGGAAAAGATATGAACAGACATTTCACAGAGGAAGAAATTGATATGGCCAAGGAGTACATGATAAAATGTTCAGTTTCACCAGTAATCAAATAAAAATACATTAGAGCCACAATGACATTTTTTCCTATTTTCTTAGCAAAGATTTAAAAGCTTGATAATGTCCTTGTTTGGTAGGAATACAGATAGGATTATAAGTTGGTACTTTTTCTGGATGGTAGTTTGGCAGGATATATCAGCTTTAAATGTGAATAGTCTTGGCCCAGCAGTTTTACTCTAAAAAAAATTTATTATAAGAAAATTAGAAGGTCCCATGGCTGGCTCAGTCAGTTGAGCATCTGACTCTTGATTTGGCTCAGGTCATGATCTCACGGTTTGTGGGATTGAGCCCTGCATAGGGCTCTGCACTGCCAGCCTGGAGCCTGCTTGGGATTCTCTCCCTCTCCCTCTTTCTCTGTCCCTCCTCTGTTCTAGCATGCATGTTCTCTCTCTCTCTCTCTCTCTCTCTCTCTCTCAATAAATAGAAACTTTAAAATAAAAATGTGTGTATAGAGATGCATAGGGAAAAGCTTGAAAATAAACAACAAACTGATTGCATTGTCAGGAACTTTCTCGTGCATATGCCCTTCCACAAACAGGGAAGTCTGCTGGATTATGAGGTGTGATCTTAGGGGGTATTCTGGAGGTAACATGCTTTGAGTAGTTTTGGCAGTTTCTGAGTTCCTCTCCGTACACTGGCCCTCTGAGCAGTTAATTTCATGCACTCCTGCTGTAAACACTGATTGAGTTTTCCTGACCTCCTAGGTGCCAAGCTGGCCACACTGCCTTAGGGTCCTACGGCCAAACAGCAAAGTCTTCCTTTGGGTTAATTTCTCTTGTATTCAGTCACTGCTGAGTTTCTTTTTAACAAGTGACATAGATGCAACACACCAAGGAGCAAGAGGCGGCTTTTAACAAATGATGAGTTGAATAGAAACTCCTTAATCCCGATTAAACTATGAACTCTGAAGGGTTCATTGTTGTTCCAGTTTGCAGAAAAGGAGAGTTGTTTCTGGAAGCCACAGACTCAAGTAGGATGAACAAAGCAGGTACATTTATTTACAAGAAAAACTGAACAACAGAATGCCACTTGTAGGCCAGCAGTGGCCTCCAGTGAGTGCTTAGATAGCGTAGGGCTTTCTGTATTTCTCTCCGCCCTGTGTCCTGTCTTCACCCAAGACTGGGACAGAGATACAGAAGGCACAAGTCCAGATTTGCAAGTGGCAGATAGGAGGGCGACAGAGTGGCGATTCAGTCAGAATCCAGAATGCTTCGGACATTTGGCACATTAGGCCAAAGTCCATAGGATAATGTTTTGGGGGGAACAGGTGGGGAAACCCTCAATTGGGGCCTAAAATTTGCCCACATAGAGGGTGGGCAGCAGCTGGCATAGCAGCTATAGATGTGAAAAATGACCTGGAAGTGTTACTTGTCAGGAATGATGGCCGCAGGTGGGACGTAGCTTCAGATAAGGAGTGAACACCGTCTTTACTGGCAGGAACAGAGGCTGCTGTGTTCTCAGGCAGAGACCATCCTCAGGAGCCCACAGCAAAGGACTCAAGCTCCAGAAACAGGTCCCAAGAAGGATGGTGACCACTAATTCCTTCTAGATACCTGTCTTCCATCAGTAAGACCGATAGGTGGAAGGCTTAGAAAGAACACCGTTTAGCTTTGGTATAAGAACCGCCAAACTGCCTCTTAGCGGTGTGTGAGAAGTGTCCACATCACAGACCATGTTTTAGAGTCTAGATTCCTGACTTGGACGGCAAGTCTGACTCTAGGATTCTGGGATCTTAAAACCGTGCCATGTCTAAAATTTCCACTCCCAGGGCAGCCTGCGTTATTCTGCAGAGAGCACAGATACCACCCCTTGGAAATCAGTGATTGTGCTCATAAGCCTTGTTCTGTCTTTTCCTTTTTTTCAGAACGTCCCCACCATCGGTGTCATTGCCGTTGTCTTAGCCACACATCTGTGTGATGAAGTCAGTTTGGCAGGCTTTGGATATGACCTCAATCAACCCAAAACACCTTTGCACTACTTTGATAACCTCTGCATGGCTGCCATGAACTTTCAGACCATGCATAATGTGACAACGGAAACCAGGTTCCTCGTCAAGCTGGTCAAAGAGGGCGTGGTGAAGGACCTCAGCGGAGGCGTCCATTGTGAATTCTGAACACAAAGAAACCTCATTTGAAAATGCAGCTCGGACTCTGAAGGCTGTTTTTCCTAGCCTCCGTGATGCATTTCATCCTGCAAATACTTTGAAGTGCAGCTGGTGTTTTTAACTTTTAATTTAAAAAAGAACAACAGCAAAAAAGTTTAGCTCTCTCCCACTTTGCCCCCCCACCTATTTATTTGAGGTCAGTGTTTTTGCACAGAATTTTGTAAGTTAATTTTGAGAATTGAATTGGAAAGACTTTTCAAAGAGACTTGTATGTAATGATGTTTTATTGTATTTTAAGAATGTTATTTAATTTGTAAAAACTCTGTCCATGTCTACTGCACACAGAATACCAGGTAATTGAGTGGAAGGAGAATGGAGGTCACTCCTTTGAGGAAAGTCCTGAATGCCTGATTCTGGTTCCTTGTTACTGTTCGGTAGGGCAGACGCGGGGGCCACTTCTGTGATGATGTGCTCAGTAGCTAAACCACTAGTGCTGGTTTGGCTGTGCTGCTGCGTGAGGCCTGGGCCAGTCGGAGAAGTTCACAGTCCCTTTCTGTTGTTGGGTCCACCCTCTGCCAGAAGACTTGCAGGAAACAACCAGGGGACCTGTCCTGATGTCCCTGGTCAGGGAGGGACACAGAAGACATTTTCATGTCTCCCGAGGACTCCAAAGCCACCTGGGGCTACAGAAGCCACTGTCTTCCCTGAAATTATGACAACTTTTGAATTTCTGGAGGGTTTTTTTTTTTTTACTGCCCTTCCAAAGCACCTCAGTGTTAACCTGAGCTGTCCCACTGTCTGCCTGAGGTGGCTTATAAAACTTAGGGTATAATCTTCGTTATCCAGAGTTATAGAAGAATAAACCCTTTCCAAGAATAATCCTGTTTTCTGAAGCACTGAAATACAATCCTCCCAGTGTTACAAATTGCCTACTTATAAAAAATTGGGTGGGGGTGGGGAACACCTGCATGGCTCAGTCAGTTAAGCGTCCAACTCTTGATGCTCAGAGGTTCATGAGATTGAGCCCCGCCTCGGCCTCTTTGCTGTCAGCACAGAGCCTGCTTGGGATTCTCTCTCCCCCCTCCCCTGCTGCCCCCTCCCCTGCTCACACTCTCACTCTCTCTAAGAAAAAATAAACTTAAAAAAAAATTTTTAATGCCTACCTGGCAGTGTGTCCCAGGTAGTATGCTAAAAAATTAAAACAAAAATTAAAAAAGCAGCTTTTGAGGAACTCCCCCAATCTACTTAATTTGAGTGCTTAAAAAAAATTGTAATCTTCCTGAAATGTCCTTGGTGGCTGCTAGGTGGGGACCTTAGTGTGGGATGCTGGCAGTGAGTGACAGAGGTGCCTGGGGCTACATCCCAGACCTGGAAGACATTGAGTGTCGAGGGGCGGTGGCTTCCTCCCAGAGAGCAGGCTGCTTCCAGCTTCTGTCTCTTAATTGCTCTTGTCCTTGTCATCAGAAGCTCTGCATCTACTGTGCTCCCTCCCTGCCACGTCTGGGTTCTCACATGTCCTCGCTGCTCCGGCAGCCCGGCTGCAGCAGCGACTCCCAGCCTCTCTGTATCCCTGCATCTGCCACCTCCCGATCGCCTGCGGGGTGAGGGGCCAGTCCTAGCGGTCAGAGGGGCGCCCTTGGGTTTCCAGGGCCCTGGGGTCAAGCTCAGAGCCACCAGCATAGCAAAATAGTATCTCTCTGGGTGAGTGACTGAAAATTTTTCATGGATTTTGCTCTCTATTTTATCAAATACTGTTTAAGAGAAACTGCTTTGAAATTTTCACCAGCTCAATGACTTAGCTTTGAAAATTGAGACTCAGGGGGATGGGCCATGGCTGTCCTGTGACCCAGGTAAGGCCAGGCCTACACCATACACCCCTCATCCTCCAGGGACTACTTAAAGCCTGAATCTTTTTCTTTTTTTTTTTTTTTTTTTTTTTAATGATTTAACAAAAGCCAGGGTCCGGAACCTCCTTAGACACCTTTCGCAGTGTGAGCACTTCGCAGGGGCCCTGTGGATTCGTATCCCACTGCCCTGCACGGCTGCTGGGAGGTGGGTCGTTTCACGCCCAGCACTTGGCCAGCTTCCGACCAGCGTCAGGCCTGGCCCCCTGCCCACCCCTCCCCTGATGTCCTTTGTTTGCATTCTTAACATTGCTTTCCCCGTGCCCTGAGTGAATAAAAAGACATACTTTCTTCAAAGACTTTTTATGGAGCCCATCAGCCAATTGGAGTTGATCAGAGACCATCTTCAAGAACTGTTAGCACTTTGACAATTAGTTATTTGCCAGAAGTTGCTTCTTGGCTTTGAGTTACTCCTCCCTTACCCGACCCCACTCACACTCGCTCTTTGGACTTCTAGGCACTTCCGGATGTTGGAAGGTGGATCTCCAATAACGGGCTTCACCATGTAGGTGCACCCACATTCCTCTTACGTGGCTGTAGTCCTTGAGGCAACTGAGGATGACTTACATACATGTTCTGTGTTTTAACATACATCTTACTGGAATTTTGGGCCACTGAAAATTTCAATTGTATTGGGGGGGGGGAGGGTGGTTTTTCTCTCCTACAGAGAGCACTTGTCTCCAGAAACCTAAGCAGGTCTTAGGAAAATGTTTAGGGACTGGATGAGTCTCTCCCACTGATATGTCTCGTGTTTTTAGGCAAAGCTCAATTGGGATCTTTTAGACAACTAGGTGTTGTATTCTAGGCGTTCCCCTTCCCTTCTTTGCGCCTTTTGTGTCACACTGTTTTTCTCGTTTCCCAAGAATGTTATTAATAAGACAGTAGCAATGTCTGTTCTCACAAATTTGGGGTGTGCCACTTTTTATTGGGCCCATTAGTTAAAATAAGTCGTTAAACCAGCTTTTTGACTCCATTGCTTGCGTTGAACGGTGATGATTTCTTGGCCATCAATGGTCAGTCTGGTGTGTGTGGCAGACAGAGGCTTAGTTGTAAAAAAAAAAAAAAAAAGGCCACACCCTAATGTCCTCAGGTTATTAAAGTTTTCTAAAACCAAGGACCACTTTATTTTAGGTATATTCCAACCCCAGCGTTTTGGGACTTGGTATCAGAGGAATTGTTGACTTGGCCTTGCTATGGTCCAGCATTGTAGGAAGATTAAGAAATGGTGACTTCTTCTCCTCCTTGGCAGGTTTATAGCATCCAAGTGTGGGGTACCTTTTCATCTTTTCTTGGGGACACTTCAAGAAAGTCCTTGAGAAGGAAGGAAAGGACTAGTTCTTGTGAATTAGCACAAGTCCCTTTAGAATGCAGTGAGTGTGGGGAACGTGGGTGACTCAGTCAGTTGGGAATCTGACTTCGGCTCAGGTCATGATCTCCCTGCTCCTGGGTTTGAGCCCACGTTGGGTTCTGCTGACAGCTTGGAGCCTGGAGCCCGCTTTGGATTCTGTGTCTCCTCTCTCTGCCCCCCAACACCCTCACCCCCTCACTCAAGCTCTGTCTCCCTCCCTCAAATATAAATGAACATTTAAATAATTGAAAAAAAAATAGAATGCAATGAGCTTGTAGTAAACTTGCATAACCAACAAGAACTGTGTGACACCTGGCCTTCCTTCCATTCACACACATGGTAACAAAATGCTCCTCTCGACCAAAGGCCCTTGTGTTTGCTGCCATGGCACCAGTGCCCTCTCCCCAGGCCCTTACCCTCCACGAGGGTGTGCCCAGATGACCACACACTCACAAACTGAAGCACAAAGAACAAAGGGAAGCGGATCCCAGGACCCAGAGCACACCCAAACACACAACTGTCCCTGCCCTTTCCCCTGAGGGTCAAGACACCCTGACCCAACCTCAGCCTTCATTCTGTCCTTGTCCACTTCCCAAGGTCACTTTAGACAACAGGGATTTGTATTCTTAAAACACGGTATCTATCTGTATTTACCTACAGCCAACACTCAATAGAAGACTGAAGTAAATGGGGAAAGAGGACTGACTATTCATTAAATATACACACTCACATTTTATTGACTAGAAATTAATGTTCCTCCCCACCCCCAACAAAGAAAAATTGCAGTCATGGTAGTTTCTTTCATCATTGAAATAATTAGATTTGACTAATTCCCAATATTAAATTTCAACCCAGTTAGCAGGGAAGAAAAGCATCCATCTTTAGAGGGCTGTGGTAGAAGCAAAAGTAAATAACATGCTATGGAATTTAGCTCTAACTTTTTAAAAGCAGATTTCTCTAGTGAACTGTGTCGATAAAACATGTAGGAGGGGAGACAAGTATACAAATCGCCTTCTGTGGGAAGAAGTGACATGTCAGGTTCTGAGCTGATGTACAGCCACCACCCACTCAAGATGTAGCAGGTGCAGCCATTACTGCCTTTGTATTGCTGGAGATGCACTGAAGTGAATTTTCTGAAAATGCAAATATCGGGGTGCCTGGGTGGCTAGTCGGTTAAGTATCTGACTCTTGATTTCAGCTCATGTCAGGATCTCACAGTTCGTGTGTATGAGCTCCCATGTCGGGCTCTGCGCCGACCCTGCAGAGCCTGGTTGTGATACTCTCCTCTCTCTCTCTCCCTCTCTCTCTCTCTCTCTCTCTCTCTCTGCCTCTCACTCCCCTGTCTCTCTAAAAACAAATAAATAAAAATGTAAAAAATTACTTTAAAAATGCAAACATTAAGAAATTGAATATTTACTATTCACCTCATAAGCAGCAATGCTAATAACAGATTATCACCAGAAATTTGTAACTTCTAAAAGCAATATATTTTCACTCTCCTGTTACCCGACTTATGTTTTTTGACTTCTTGAAGAAAATCAGTCCCAACAAAAACTAATATTTGGAATGAGGAGTTCATTTAAAATGTTGGTTGGGTCCTTGATAGGAAGGACCACACTAAGTTAGGCAGTAAGAGGAATGTCCAGATGATTGGGGACAGAGAGGACAGCATGAGGGACCTCTGAGGGCGATTAAGGACAGTAGTCAGATGCAAAAGTGGTTTTGAATGGACTGTTCTCTATAACATATCAAGATAGCCTATCAGGCTGGCTCATTTGGGGTGGAAAGAAATGAACTATCAGCCCTAAAGCAATGAGAATCTGAGAGGACATCTGTAATTAAGTGATTAAACTCTCTAGTGACAGAATTTTGTACTTTATTCCATCTATAGCACCTATAACAAGGCCTTGCCTATTATAGAATACAGGTAACCAAAGCAGTAAATGGACACAGTCACTTTTTCTATATGTAATTGTCTTAGTGATTTAAATGAATCTGAAAAGAATGTGTCAGAAGTTGAATAGGCCTGGTTAGCGTCTATATACATATCCATACATCGTGGAAAGCCAAGTTTCAAAGACCTGCTATGTTATTGTGTCTTCCAGGAAGAAGTATCTACTTGATCTTCACCTCCATTTCTGGCACAGAGTTCCCCAGACCCTTGGAATTTCCTAAGTGTTGACAATAATAAAGATATTTTGTGTTATGTTAATGATGTGACTTGGAAAGCACCTGAGGATGGGGTCACCAGAAGAGCCAACCGAGTGATTTCAGTCCCACGGCCTGAGTTCTGGGGAGGGTAGAGGGGCTGAAGATGGGATCGTTCACCAATGGCCAATGATTCAATCAACCATGCCTATGTAATGAAGCCTCCACAAAACCTCAGAAGGATGGGGCTCAGAGAGCTTCTGAGCTGGCCAACACATGGAGGCTGGGGAGAGTGGAGCACCCAGAGAGGAGGCGCATGGAAACTCCAAACCCTGTTCCCATACCTTGCCCTACGCATCTTTTCCATTTGGTGCTTCCTGAGTTATATCCTTTTATAATAAACTGGTCATCTAGTAAGTAAAATGTTTCTCTGAGTTCTCTGAGGCACTCTAAGCAAATTAGCCAACCTCAGGAGAGGCCCTTGGGAACCTCTGATTTATTAGCTGGTCCATCAGAAGTACAGACAACAACCAGGGCCTGGTGACTTGCACCCTGAGTTGGAGGGGTTCACTGGAACCTCCAGTTTGTAGCCAGTGAGTCAGAAGCCCAGGTCACAATCTGAGCTTGGGACTGGCATCAGAAGTGGGGAGGGTTCTTGTAGGACTGAACCTTCACCCTGTGGAATCGGATGCTATCTTCAGCATCAGGTGGATAGCGTCAGAAGTGAGTTGAATTCTCACACACCCTGCCCGTGTCTGGGTATTGCTTGTTGGAGGTGGGGGAACCCCCCCAACACACACACACACCAAAATTGGGTGCTCAGAACACAAAAGACCTACCAAAGTGTATCAGAGTGTTTATGTATAGGTTGCTGTTTCTGGTGATAACAGGAAAGCTCCTGTGCCAAAGGTTCTATGTTTTGTAATCAAGGAAGTTATAGTGAGTTTACTATATAGAGCTACCAAGATAATGTAGCTCTATTGTATGTATGTATGTACATACTTGTCTGCCTTTTTTTCTTTTTTGGTAGACATCATTTAGTCTATAAAGACAACGTTGAAAAGATATAATTACTAAAGATCTGATCATTTTGAGTTATGCAGCTCTATCTTTTTTTAATGTTTATTTTTGAGAGAAAGAGAGAGACAGAGTGTGAGCAGGGGAGGGGCAGATACAGAGGGAGACACAGAATCCAAAGCAGGCTCCAGGCTCTGAGCTATCAGCACAGAGCCTGATGTGGGGCTTGAACTCACAAGCAGTGAGATCATGACCTGAGCCAAAGTCAGATGCTTAACCGGCTGAGCCACTCAGTTGTCCCAGCCCCATCTTTAAAATAATGGCAGACAAAAGGCATTCTGAGTGAGGCTTTGCTCTGGAGTGGCTTGCTCTTCCAGTGTGATGTTCAGTATGAAGTGTGAGACTGAGATTCAACACACACACACACACACACACACTCAAACAAGCAAAATTAGATTCTAGATTGTAGTCTAAACTAAAAGTCTTGTTCGAGTGGAATTGGTCACAGCAATGGCCTTTCCCTCCCCACCTTTTGCCTGTGGCTCACCTATGTCACTTTTCTCTGCAAACTTGACCTAAATTTTTAAGAACATGAGTGCAGCATGAACCCTCAGAGGGGGAGGGGATGGAGGAGAGGTCAGAAGGGACAGATCTCTAATTGCTAACCTCACCTATTCTCCCCACATGGCCACTGCTAGTCACACAGAAGATTGACAGGGGAGAAGAATCCTCTAGCCCAACCTCTGCCTTCACAGATAAGCATTTTCTTTAGGGTTCATGTACACTGGCCAGGCACCCCTCCTCTAGATGGGATAGGAAGTCTCAGTTCCAACTCTTCGATCTAGTTAGCAGGTCACATGTCCTGAGTTTTTCTTACTTTGGACAATATAATCACCATACTTATTGTTTTATATACTTATTCCTAGAGACCTGTTTTGTGTTTCTTCAAGTATTTATCCCAAGATGTTTGGAGTCACTTTTAGAAGGGGTGGCTTCGGACCACTTCCATCTCAGCCTGCAGCTACATCAGAGTCTCTCCAGAATCTTGCCCAGACAGCTCTCCATAAAGAGCTAGCTCTGATTTTCCTCCCCGCTCCCTTCTCTCTGCCCCTCCCTCCCCCCTGCTTGTGTCCCATATTGAAGGATGATCTAATTTTCCTCCAACTAGAAAGAATCTTCCCTTTTCAGGAAGACAGTGAAAATTGAGCTGACCTTCAAAGAGATTCTGGCCAGGAGCGGGGGGCAAAGACCTCCGCCTTGTTTCTATTTGTCAGATGCCGTAACTTCCTGCAGAAACAAAGGACTGTCCAGTTTTTATTGTCTAATTTTTAATACTCCTAAAATAAGATTTTAAATATTATTTAAAATTGAAATATGTAGTAGAAGACAAGCTTATTTAGATCGTCTTTCGCTTCTATAGACTTTTTGGTCTTTATGTAATAGATACTTGACCTCCTTTATGTAACAACCTTGTATTTAAGTAGCCATGCAGCTGGCCTGCCTATGCATTAGAGAAATACAAAACTTGTGTTAATACGCACTGATGCAAATGTGTTACAGGAGAGAAAGGAGAAGGAAGTATTTTGACGTGTTCATCCTATGAGCAAGCAACCCAGGTTTGGTGTACCCACAGGTATGTCATGGTGGGGTGCATGTCCACCATCTGCTTTGTGGGTCCCTCCATGCTGCTGTCACTCACTGTCTGGCTCAAGGGTCTATTGGCCCCAGGTCTGGGAGAGCTCTGACCAGGTCAGGACAAAGGCCATGCTGAGACCTACGTGCTCCAGATACACCCCCACATTTCCCCCAAACTTGCAACTGAAATAGAATCCAATGATCACTTTATTTTCAAACACACTAAAATACCAGGTCTTGGAATATTGAAGTGAAACTAACTGCGAATGGCTCTTGTGCAGGATGCTCAATTCGGCAGCTCTGCCTAACCATTCTGGCAAACCATTCTCTTCCGAACACCAATTGTTCAAACACTGAAACAGTTGCTGCTCTGCCCACGATGCCAGAAAGACACTCTGGGCTGTAGCTGAGTACCCAGCAGGGGGAGAGGGTCCTAAAGATACTGCCCTGTGGAACCTGGTCCCAGCTCCTCGCCTGCTCTGCCAGCATGGCCACCTTAGTGTCCTGAGCCTTCTAAGAGCCACAGCTGGACCCTGATGGACAGGCTGCAAACAAAATGGACCCTGTCCTACAGCTTGGGAGTTCAGTAGAGAAGAAAAGATGTGAAAGAAGTAAATATGACAGAGGCATGTATTAAGTAAAGGGCAAGCGCCCCACGGAGCAGAAGAGAGGATGTCAGGGAAGACAGGAACAGATTGGCCAAGGTGTGGAGGTGCTTAACACGACAACTTGATCAGACCAAACCCAAAAGGCAAGTATAGGCTCAGGGTGCAGCTTCAAGCGGTCAGGCTAAGATGCATCAGGGTAAAGAGCATTTTGGAGCCACTAGATGTGTTAGTGGGGGTGAGCATCCGACTTCGGCTCAGGTCATGATCTCACAGTTTGTGGGTTCGAGCCCCACGTCGGGCTCTGTGCTGACAGCCAGATCAGAGCCTGGAGCCTGTTTTGGATTCTGTATCTCCCTCTCTCTCTGAACCTCCCCTGCTTGCTCATGCGCTCTCTCTCTGTCTCTCAGAAATAAATAAAAATATAAATTTAAAAAATATTTAAAATTTTAAATTATTTAAATATAAATTTTAAAAAAAGATAGAAACAGGATAGGGGGTTGTGGTGGGCAGAGGACTGGGAACAGAGAAAGGAAGGGAGAACCGAAGGAGGTGACTTCACTGTGGGCAAGAGTGAAAAGTGGAGATGCTGGAGGTCTGGGCCTCGTGGGCCTCATGACCCTCAGGGCTGTCTTCTGACCCAGGATTCTGCCAGCCGCTTTTCTAGATCCATCTCAGGTGTGACAGGAGAGAGCCTGGGACAGGAGGCAGGGAGGTAAACCTACCTCTGCTACAACACCCAGATATACCTTGGGGCAGGTCACAGCCCCTCTCTGTTACACAGGGCATTGGCAGAGCCCCAGCACTCATTAATTTCTCTTTAATAAAAAGAAAACTGCCAATCCAGCAAAGAGTGGCCATTAGAGTGGGCCACAGCGCCGCCTAGTGTCGGTGATCTGTGCGTACAGCTCTCAGCGCTAGGCAATGTCTGGAGCCAATCACTCAGAGGTGTCAGGCCTGAAGGCTGGAATACCCCATCAGCTGGGGGTGGGAGGGGCACTTCCCCTCTCCTGCGCTGATTGACCACTTCTCGGGCTCCCCTTCATCCTGCCATGATTCTGCCCTCCATCCTCTCTCCCTTTCTCACTGTGATCTCGTCCTGTGAGATCATCTACACCCATGGGTCAAACTACCTGCTTTGATGCTACCTTTTTTTAATTCCATTCCCAGGTCTCCTCCTTATCAAGCCTCCAGAGCCGCAGCCCAGTATGTCCGCTTTCTTCATGGTATTACCTCCTTCCTGGCTACCAGCTAGCCTGGACCTCACACTCCAAAAGGCTGAAAAGGCTGCGCCCCACACGGAAGTTTTCCACTGACTAATTTACTTTCTGAAAGGTGTGATCGCAGGTGCCATGACTCAGTCCTGTCCAACTGCTTGCAGGTCAGGTGGACTGTCCCTCTGCAGTGTCTCTTACATCCAACTTTGTCACTTGTTAAATGGATAGTTTGGAAGAGCGAGGTTCTGGGAGGCAACAGAGCTCCTTCAGACCCTGCAGAACCCACACCACCTTGACCTGCTGGTCTCTGCCTACCCACAGCCCTTGACTCCTCCATCCGCCATCAGTATAAAACCCAACTTGGGGTTTTTCTTTATGGTACAAATAACACATGTCCATTGGGGATACATTTTAACATACATACTCACAGAAAGACAAACATCAAAAAATTAAAATCACCCAGTTCCCATCCAGAAGTACACACTGTGTAATGTATTTTTTTTGAGTTGAATATCTTTGACTACTAGGGAGGCCCAATATTTTTCTGTTAAGTGGCCATTTCTGTTTTTTTCTAAAGTAAATTGCCCATAGCTCTTTGCACATTTTTTCCTGTGGGAAATGTTCATTTTTTTCCTAATAATTTCATAAGAACTCTTTAGATGTTTAAAAAAAGTTTGGTTTCTCTTCCAGGCTGAAAGCATGAGTGGCCTCATGGAGCCCCTCCCCAGTGAAACAAGCAAAGCTAATGAAACTACTAAAGAAAAGTTTAAGTGTTGTCTGGAAATTATCTTTGGAGCATAGGCAAATGAAGAAACCTTTTTTTTTTTTCAAGAAAATCTGCTAAAACGTGGCAGGAACATCAAGAGTATGTGGTATTTCAGCCACCCCCTCCCCACCCTCCGCATCCCCAATCATCTCAGTTTGGTGGACGGTCCATTTCCAGTGGTGTGGCCAAGAAGGCGTCTTCTCCCAGCAATTGATTAAAAGCTATTGTATCTCATCAGGAGGGACAGGCTATCAGCATTTCTTGTCCCCTTCAACTCTAAATTAAAAAGGTGAGTGTAGCCAAGAGGTTGGAGATTCCCTTCCTCTACCCAGCCCCTAGCCATATGGTGGAGGCCGTACCCAGGCATGATAAGCCAAGAAGACGGGACCCCAATCATCCTCACTGCAGCTCACTCACCCCATGCTGAGATTTCATGGTAAGCTGACAGAATTGAGGGGAGAAGTTGACAAGTCAACAATAATAGACTACGAGACCTCAATCTTGAATACAACAACTGGGCAGACGATAGACGATTAGATTTCTAAATGCTAAGGAACGAAGTTGGAGCCCTAACTCACGATACACAAAACTCTCTCAAAATGGACCAACATCCTAAATATAAGAGCTAAAGCAATAAAACTTTAAGGAGAAAATATAAGGGTACATCTTCATGACCTTGGATTTGGTATTGACTTCTTAGATAAGACATCAAAACACGAGCAACAAAAGAAAAAATGGATAAACTGGATATCCTCATAATTAAAAGTTTGTGTTTTAAAGAACACTATTAAGTAAGTGAGAAGACAATCCACAGGATGGGAGAAAATTTTTACAAATCACATATTTTTAATAACAGTCTTATATCTAGAATATGGTTTAAAAAAAAACACACGATTGGGCACCTGTGTGACTCAGTTGGTTAATCATCCGACTTCAGCTCAGGTCATGATTTCATGGTTCGTGAGTTCAAGTCCTGCGTCGGGCTCTGTGCTGACAGCTCAGAGCCTGGAACCTGCTTCACATTCTGTGTTTCCCTGTCTCTCTGCTCCTCCCCAACTCATGCTCTGTCTGTCTGTCTCTCTCTCAACAATAAATAAACATTTAAAATTTTTTTAAAAATAGGGGCACCTGGGTGGCTTAGTCGGTTAAGCGTCTGGCTTTCGCTTGAGTCATGATCTCGTGGTTCATGGGTTCGAGCCCCGCGTCGGGCTCTGTGCTGACTGCCAGCTCAGAGCCTGGAGCCTGTTTCAGTCTGTGACTCCCTCTCTCTCTGACCCTCCCCTGCTCATGCTGTCTCTCTCTCTCCTAGAAATGAATAGAAATGTTTAAAAAAAAAATAAAAACGATTACAACTCAATAATAAAAAGACAGCCCAATTTTAAAAATGGGCAAAGGATCTGAATAGACATTTTTCCAAAGAGGATATACAAATGGCCAATCCAATAAGCAGATGAAGAGATGCTCAATATCTTTAGCCTTCAGAGAAATGCAAATCAAAACCACAATGGAGGGCACCTGGGTGACTCAGTCAGTGGAATGTCTGACACTTGATTTTGGCTCAGGTCATGATCTCAGGGTTGTGGAATCAAGCCCTGCATTGGGCTCTGTGCTAAAAGTGTGGAGCCTGCTTAATATTCTCTCTCCCTCCCCCTGTCCCCCTCCCCTGCTCATATGTTCTCTCTCTAAAAACAAAAGAAAGCAAAACTCACAATGATATACCCTTTCACACCCATGATGATGTCTGTAATAATAATAATAATAATAATAATTAATAATAATGATAATAGGAAGCATTGGCAAGGATGTGGATAAACTGGAGCCCTCATACACTGCTGGTGAAAATATAGAATGGTACACCCCCTTTGGAAAACAGTCTGGCAGTTCCTCTGACGAGGAAACAGAGAGCTATCATATGCCCAGCAATTTCATTCCAAGTGCATACCCAAGAGAAGTGAAAACATATGTCCACACAAAAACTTGTACATGGATGTTCATAGCAGCATGATTCATATTAGCCAAAACATAGAAATAACCCAAATTCTATCAACTGACAAATAGGTAAATGGCCTGAGGTATTTTAGCCACAAAAAGGAATGAGGTATGAGGTAGTGATACAACATGGGTGGACCTTGAAAACATTTTGCTAAGAGAAGTCAGTCTAAAAGGACCATATATTCTGTGACTCAGTTTATATGAAATGTGTTGAATAGACAAATCTATAGAGACAAAAGAAAGAGTAGATTAATGGTTGCCTAGAGTTGGGGCGATGGGGGCATTAGGAAGTGATAGCTAAGAGGTGCTACGTTTTATTTTTTGAATGATGAAAGATAATTGCAGTAATGAACGAATACACAACTCAAGGAATACACGAAGCACCACTAAACAGTACACTTTAAATGGACGAATTATATGGCCTATGATTTATACCTCAATAAAGCCATTAAACAATATTGTTCATATTTTCTTCATCTTCCTGAAGATGCTCAAGCTGTTGGCTCAGTAGCCTCCTAAGAACCCAGAACATCCTTCTGTGGCCATCCAGGTGCTGCAGGTCAAGCATCGGAGATACTCATTCCCCTTTGCATCCAGCCATAGCCAATCGCCCAGCTTCTCATCCCCCCTCACCCCCAAGGGTGGGCCCAGCTGTCCTTTCTGTTGCCTGGATCAGACTCCACTTTCTTTTTTTTTTTAAAGGGTTTGATGTTCTATATTTAATTTAATTAATAATGCCAGATCTAAAATGCTATAATTTAGAAATCTTACTAATTTTTATGAATCTTTACTTAGGTAATCTGAAAGTAAGATTTTACTGTGTCTCACTCTGAAAAAAAAATATTGTATAAGTGTAATAAACTTACCATCTTGCTTCAACAGGTTCAATGTCAAGGGTGTTAACTCCACTGCCATGGATCCTTTCAACCTCTCTGTCTTTATTTAACTCTAGTTCCCAAACCTTCCGCATGGAGACTGCTTTCTGTAGATGAAGAGGTTCGTCCAAACCGGCTTGTCTTAC
>NW_027530497.1:190135-196069 GCF_008692635.1 Crocuta crocuta | reverse complement strand
GTTATGTGGAAACTAATTTGACAATAAACTACTAACAAAAAAAAAAAAAAAAAAAAAAAAAAAATTTGCCTTAAATCAGCAGAACTTAAACTCCAGGGCCTTCCCTTGTAGTGGCTCTTTCCAATTTCACTGCAGTCTGAAATCATACTTTGTATGGTTTCTATTTTTTCATTTTATTTATTTATTTATTTTTCATTTTTTAAAAATTTAAGTTCAGGTTAGTTAGCATACAGTGTAGTCTTGCCTTCAGGAGTAGAACCCAGTGATTCATCACTTACATATGACACCCAGTTCTCATCCCAAACAGTGCCCTTCTCTTGTTGGGAAGAGCACTGGGCATTATATGGAAACCAACTTAAACTATAATACACAATAAACTATAATAAAAAACTAACTAACTAACTAACAGTGCCCTTCTTAATCCCCATCACTCATTTAACCCATCCCCCCACCCATCTTCCCTCCAGCAACCTCAGTTTGCTTTCTGTATTTAAAAATTTCTTATACTTTGTCTCCCTCTCTGTTTTTATCTTATTTTTCTTCCCTTCCCCTAAGTTCATCTGTTGTGTTTCTAAACTTCCACATAGGAATGAATCATGTGATATCTGTCTTTCTCTGCCTGACTTATTTACACCCTAGTTCCATCCACGATGTTGCAAATGGCAAGATTTCATTCCTTTTCATTGCCAAGCAATATTCCATTCTATGTATATATACATATATATGTATATATATAACCAAATTTTCTTTATCTATTTATCAGTCGATGGATATTTGGGCTCTTTCCATACTTTGGCTATTGTTGATGATGCAACTATAAACATTGGGATGCATGTTCCCCTTTGAATCAGTACTTTTGTATCCTTTGGATAAATACCTAGTAGTGCAATTGCTGGGTCGTAGGGTAGTTCTATCTTTAATTTTTTGAGAAACCTCCATACTGTTTTCCAGAGTGGGTGCACCAGTTTGCATTCCCACCAACAGTGCAAAAGGGTGCCTCTTTCTCCACAACCTCGCCAACATCTGTTGTTTCCTGAGTGGTTAATGTTAGCCATTCTGACAGGTGTGAGGCGGTATTTCATTGTGTTTTGATTTGCATTCCCCTGATGAGTGATGTTGAGCATCTTTTCATGTATCTGCTGGCCATCTGGATATCTTCTTTTGAAAAGTGTCTGTTCATGTCTTCTGCCCATTTCTTCATTGGATTATTGATTTCTGTTTTTTAATATTTGTTAAGGTTTGTTTTATTGCCCAGAACGTGATCCATCTTGGTGTCTTAGTCTATTTGTGCTGCTATAACAAAATACCACAGACTGAGTAGCTTAAACAACAGAAATTTATTTTTCTCACATTTCTGGAGACTGGAAGTCCAAGATCAAAGTGCCAGGAGGGCAGGAGTCTGGTGTGGGCTCTTTCGTTGGCCTGCACGTGTCTGCCTTCTTGCCGTGTGCTCACATGATGTGTCTTTTTGTAAGGACATTAACTGTGTCACATCAGGGTCTCACCATTATTATCTCATTAACCTTAATTACATCCTTGGAGACCCCATCTCCAAATTTTGCCACCCTGGGTATTAGGGCTTCAACATATGAATTTCGGGGAGGGGACACAAACACTTGGTGAATGGTTCTGTGTGAGCTGGAGTAGAATGTGTATTCTGCTCATGTTGGATGAAATGTTCTCTAAGTGTCAAAGATCCAGAATATTGATAGTGCTGTTCAGTTCAACTATATATTTACTGATTTTCTGCCTCCTCTCTCTGCCAGTTTGTTCAGCGTTTTTCATGTGAGGATGGGAATGACAACTTCCAAGCTCTTTACATGTTGGAGCTGAAACAGGGCCCCCCTGATTTGCTTTTTTGAGCCAGAAAGAGTTAAATAGGAGGTGGGAAAATGGAGACAGTCCCTTCCTGGGTCCCCTTGGGAAAGTAGATGAAATGTTTTCACCCATGTATTCTGGAGAGCAAAAAGGTAGTCTTTGGAGTGTGGAAAACAAAGATGGGATAGAAATAGGGACAGAGAAGGGAAGAAATTTCCAAGGGGATCCTGAGTCTGTGGCCCCGGTACCAGGGACAGACGATAGCCTTGGTGTTCACACATGGCATTCTGTAAGAAGGTTTACAAACTCAGAGAGATCTTGGGGGCATAAGCAAGAGAGGGCTCTGGGCGCCTTAATTTCAGTGTGCAGGTTGTATGCTGCGATATAATGATTTATAGAAAATATATGTTTGGTCATTCATATGCCAGACACGGGGTTCGAAGAGCTTCTGGGTTGGTGAACATGTGGAGACTGCAGGTGTTGTCTGTCCTGGAAGGGCACGGAGGCTCTGGACCCTCTCCCTGTACCTCACCCTATGCATCTCTTCCTCTGGCTGTTGATTCATACCCTCTGTCATATCTTTACATACCTGGTAAATTTCAGTGTTTCTCTGAGTTCTGTGAGCCATTGTAGCAAATTAAAAGAACCCAGGGAGGAGATTTTCAGAACCTCCAGTCTGTAGCACGTTGGTCAGAAGCACTGGTAACAGCTGGGGGCTTGTGACTGGGATCTGAAGTGTGAGGTGGAGGGCAGTCTTGTAGGACCAAGCCCTTAACCCATGGAATCGGATGGAATTTCTGGGTAGATAATGTCAGAATTGAGATGCATTGCTGGTGTCTGAGAATTGCTAGGTATTGTATGCCTCCCCCCACCTCCCACCAGTGTTGGAACTGGGTCCAGGAACCTAAAAGAAACGCCAACCAGTCAGAATTTCTAGAGCATTTCAGTGGTTTATAGGATCCAACAGACAGAATAGTATTGAAACTGTGACTACCAGTCACAAGAATCTCTACCAAGTACTATGCCAGGCATTTCACAGACATCACCCCTATAAAGGTTGCATGATAAACCTATAAAGGATGCAATCATCACTCATACAAATGAGGTCCACGCTCACTCTGTCCACAAAATAGTAGACACTTATGCCCTCTAGTCACTGTCTTCATCTCTGAGCAATGTTAATTCCTTTCCTAAATCAGTCACCAATGCAACCTGAACTTTGTTACCTAGAAACTGTACTTAATGTGAAACACTACCAGCACTTAATACAAATCATTAGAGGAAAGACAGCAAGGGAAAGTGATGAGTGTGCACGATGAGGAAGAAAATACACAAGCTCCCATACATCACACCTGTAACTGGTCACAGGGCCTTGGCTGGTATCAGAATTTCTGTGTCTGTAGGACACAAACATGTGGCGGCCCAAAGCCAGGCAGGCAGAAGTCCTGTCCTTTCCCCATTTCTGTTGAGCATTGACATGCCTGGGCAGGGGGCAGTGCTGACGAGATAGCCCACCCTGGTACAAGTTAGGGAGCATGAGCCCATTTTCCAGGGAGCTCAGGGAAAATCCATCTAACACTGTGGGTAATCGTGGTCTCGGGGCTTAAAGGGCCAACCCATGTCCATCTTGTAGTGCTTCCTAGGTCACGTGGCCTTGAGCAAATTCCTGCCCTCCCAGTGTCTTTCATCTGGAATGGAAGACTAAATGAAATAATCAGTGTAAAGCACTCCATAAATGTTAGCTATTAGTATTAATAGCTGTCACTGTGAATTATTTTTTTTTAAGTTGGAGGGCAGTCCAGAAAGGACTCCTTACAGTTACTTAGGTTTTAAATTAATGTTCCTTTCATTAAAACAGAAATAACCTAGTTATCCTTAAGCTGTTATGTTCAGATTACAAATCTTGTTATTTGTTTATAAAAATGGCAAGAACAGTGACCTTCAATTTTCTTTGATTAATGATCTATTAACTCAACTTGAAGACCCTAAGCTCCCTTTAGAAATAATCTGTAAACTTAATTAAACTCCTCTGAACACTCTGAACTGCATTTATAAATTTAATATATTACATTTCCTTTGTAAGCACTTTAGTTGCCTAACAAAGCAAACTAATGGCTCTAACAAGCAAGTAACAAACTCTTATATGCCTAAGAAATAAAATGTATTAACATGGTGAAACAAAAGAAATAAAAATTAAAATGTATTAACATAGCGAAACACCAGTTTTCTTTAAAATCTTATTCAGGAACGCCTGAGTGGCTCAGGTTAGGCATCTGACTCTCGATTTTAGCTCAGGCCATGATCTCATGGTTTGTGGGATCGAGCCCTGTGTTGTGCTCTGCACTGACAGTGCAGAGCCTGCTTGGGATTCTGTCTCCCTCTCTCTCTCTGCCTCTCCCCCGCTCTCTCTCTCAAAATAAATAAAGCTTTAAGAACTTTTTTTTTAAAAGAGGGGCATCTGGATGGCTCAGTCGGTTAAGCATCCGACTTCGGCTCAGGTCATGATCTCTTTTCGTTTGTTGAGCCCACATCAGGCTCTGTGCTGACAGCTCAGAGCCTGGAGCCTGCTTCAGATTCTGTATCCCTCTCTCTCTGCCCCTCCCCTGCTCAAACTCTGTCTCTCAAAAATAAACAAACATTAAAAAATTAACAAAAAATTAAATCCTATCCATATTCACAAAAACAAAGCCAAATTTCCTTTCCCCTTTCAACTTAAAATCATGAGTCTAAATTTGTCACATAGCTAAAACTGGAAGCATCAGGTTAATCTGTCAAGCTCTAAGATGCTAGATTCTCTTCACTGTTACAGTATTTTAAAGAAACAACTATGCACAGGTTACTCCTAAACTTAATGTGACATTTTGATTCTAAAAGCTTGTTTCCTCATCTTCATGTTTAAACCTTTCCCAGGTTAGAAAAGGGCCCTTGAAGAAGCAGATGCACTGTCTCCAGAAGGCCAAGGGTGCCACCCTCAGGGAAATGGTGATGCCAGGCTGGCAGTTGATGGCAGAGATGTGGATGCTTCTCCATCAAGTTAGGACCGAGGATTGTGGATCTGGATGCAGCAGAGTCCGGAGGCCACAGTTCCACCTGCCAGGCCCACCCTACACTGGGAATGACGACAGGTACCCCAATTTTCTTCCTTTCAGATAGCATTGGCTTTGCTACCCAGGCTCCTTGGGCAAACGTTTATGCCCTTGCCCACTTCTCCAGAGCCTCTTTTTTAATTTGTATTGGTTTAGTTGAGGGGTTGGCATGCTCCGTTCCTCACGACCAGCCCCTTGCACCAGGTTTCTTCGATTGGCTTCAACCAACCTACTTACCATCTGAGTCATGTCCTGTTGGCTTCAGCTGCAGCATGAAAGCCGCTCCAAGGACATAGCATTTTCCCACAGGCATACGGCCCGGCTGGTTTTAGAGAAGCAGGCACTTTTCCTGAGATAATCCTTCGCTTTTGTTCCTGGTGTATTTTCCTCCCCCTATACAACCTGCCTTTCCTGCTTCTATTTCTAGGCTCTTGAGCAATTTAAGGGGGTTGGGTGGCAGTTGGGGAGATGAGAAACAGGTGGATTGGGAGACCTCAGTGGCCAGGAGTATCAGTGCGCCCCCATGGAGGGGACAGGACGTCAGGTGGCAGGCCTGGCTTTGAGGCCATCAGGGGAGGGAGTGAGCATGGGCCAGAGCCCCAGGACCACCAACCTTAGCTAGGGAGCAACAGAGCCTCCCTGAGGCTTTGACGTGAAGCCTCCACAGTGGCCCTGACGTACCTCCCCACCCCTCTCCCATTTTTGAGCAGCATGTTAGGCTCTGGGTTCTTCCACGGGCCTAGGGAAGGGGATCCCTGCCTCTATTTCTCAAAGCAAGGAAGAATGCATTTTTCTGCAGTCCTGACAAAGGTGGAGTCAGATCTGATTTGACTTTAGTTAAATAAAGAAGAGTGGTCTTTCCAGCATGGCTGAGTTCTGCTCTATTCACACAAGATAATTCTACCTGGAGTAGGAGAAACAGCACCGTAAGACGGGTCTGGGTCCGCCATTCAATAGCTGTGGACTCCAGAGCAACTTCACTTTTCCAAGCCTCAATCTGCTCATTTGTCAAATGAGGATGAGCTTACCC
>NW_027530497.1:186880-189283 GCF_008692635.1 Crocuta crocuta | reverse complement strand
CAGGCCGGGACCGGTCCACCTGTCTGAGTCCAGGGCTGTGGAGGGGCCGCCCATGGGGGCCTTAGGGTTCCCCTCACCAGGGCCGAGGAGAAGCCAGTGCCCAGCATGGCCAGCAGAGGGCACTGCCACGCCATGCAGACTGTGTCCCAGCCTGCTGAATTGGCCGCTAGAGGAGGCCACCTCAGCTGTGAGTCCTGCAGGAACCACAGGTCTCCCCGCGACCAGTTCTTGCCTTCTCACAGCTGGGGCCACGCCACTGGGTCATCTCCTCAGGTCCAGTTCCCAGACTACCTGGAGGGCCCAGGTCACCCTAATGGTGTGACTTCTACTCAAACAACCAATGCTTCCATTCCCACAGGCCCTCTCATACCTCTCATGCCACTTAATATCAAGGAAATGAGACAGAGGCTGTCACTCCCATGGGGAAACTGAGGCTCGGGAGACATTAAAGGACTTGCCCAAGACTTCATGGAACTACGGTGCTAGGACTGAAACCCAGACTCCAGATTCCACGGGCCATGTGATTTCCACAACACTGTGGAGCCTCCTGAGTGTGGGCACCGGGTGTTGGGGCTGTTTGGGGGAAGCAGGGCGGGGGCACTGGCTGCCCAGCAGAAGTCTGGAAGACCCACCGTGCAGGTGCAGGCCAGCTCTGCTCAAGCTGAGGCTGGCGTCACATGAAGCACAGACAGGCCTGGAGAACAGATGCTTTCTGTGGGCTGCTTGTTTGGGGTAGCCCAGCTAGAAGGAGCTCAGACCCCTGTGAGGCATCTGTCCTTACCTGAGATTGAGCGGTGCTCCTGAGCGGCCCTGATGGCAGGACACTTAAGGGGGGTGGGGGTAGAGGCAGGGATGGGCAGGGGAGCCCAGACCACACTCTCACTGTTCTGGCTGTTCCTTGGTCTGGTAGCAGATGTCAGGAACATGGGGCTGATGCCCACCTTGTCCTCTGCCTCCTTAAAGCAAGTGGCCTTGGGCCCTTCTGCTTCCCTCACTCAGGACACCAGTGGGATGTCACCAATCAGCTCAGATTTTCCATTGGTAAAAATTCAATGTCCCCAAATGGGAGGCACCTCTCTGCACAAGAGACTGGACCAGACCTGCAGGAATCTTGATGAGAGATCAGAATGAAGGAGGCAAACACGTCCACAGACCAAAATGGCCCAAAGTCAAGGGGATGGGGGACCTGAAGGTGCAGGGGCTGGGGTAGGGGTGGGGGTAGTGTTGGAGCAGCTCCAGGGAGGGAATTTGTCTGGAGGGGGTGGCCAGGGTAGACCTAAGGCACGGGCAGCGGAGGGCTGAGCCAAGGCTGAGAGCTAGGAGGGGAGCTCTGGCTTAGAACCAGGGGATGGGATGAGTGGCCAGCTGCATGAGAGGTCCTTGGGAGCACTTGGCAGGGATGAAACTGGGAGGGTGGGCTGCGACCCAAGTGGGGGCGGCTTCGCGCCAAGCTGAGGACACCATGGGCACATAGAGCTGACAGAGGGGCAGCAAAGCACCTAAAACTCTGAAACAGACTTCCCGGGTTCAAATCCCCGCCCAGCCAATCACTAGCAGTGTGAGCTTGGGTAAGTCATTCAATTCCTTGGTGTTCTAGTTTCTCCCCCATGAAATGTAAACTGTATGTAGCACTTAGCACGTGCCTGGATCATAATGGTGCTGTTACTATTGCTTCACATAAATAATAACAATGGCTACCATGCAATGGGCACCTATGATGTGCCAGACTCTGGCCTGCTTCCCTCTCTCCATCACCTCTTTCATCTTCATGGGAAACCTCTGAGGTAGCTTATCATTGTTGCGCCCATTCTACAGATGCAAAAAAGGAGGCCCCTGCCAATAGACTGGGAACTGCAAAGCGGTGAGCCGGCTTCCCACCAAGGCCTGCCTGATTCCAGAGGCCAGGCTCTAAGGACCTCTAAGCCGCATCATTCTGCCAGGCAGGAGGGGCCAGGGGCCTGGGCCACGCAGCAAATGTGCCTTATGGATCACCGGGATTCTGAGCCCAGCTGGGTGTGCCGGGGAGGTGGGGGTAGGAGAAAACTTCAGGCCTGCACCCAGCTCTGCAGCCCCCTCTCCGGGCCCACACCCAGAAGTCCTGGGCTGGGGCGACACATCAGGGATCCCGTTAAAAACAGCGCGGAGAGGAGCCGAGCCCTTCAACAGGACAAATGTGTCCCCGCGCGCCTGATTCTGCTGGAGCCCGGCGCGCACAGACAGAAGTTGTGTACACAGGATTTTAGTATTTCCTCTCCGGCTCCAGCCCCAATTTGAGGGCCTGTAAAAGCTTGAATGGCGTCCAGTGCGGCGTGGTTTGCCTAAGCGCGGCTCCGGCGCGGAGTCAAAGCAGCCCACACAGGGACCGGGAGCCCGCGGGGGGCGCCTGGGGGCAGGGGGTGCCCA
>NW_027530497.1:186600-186866 GCF_008692635.1 Crocuta crocuta | reverse complement strand
CGCGCCCCCGGCGGGGGCCCCCGCCTGGACTGGCAGCGCCCACCAGCACCCCCTGGGGACTGGGTGCACTAATGGGGGACGCCAGGGCGTGTCTGCGCGACCCTTTCTTTCCCTGGAGCCTGGAAGAAAAAAGGGTGAGTGGGGAAACCACTCAAACGTCATTGGTGTGGGGGCGCTCCCTGTAGCTGGGGGGCGGGGGAGATGTGCTGGTACAGGCGTCTTTTCCGAGGTCTGTTCTCCGGGGTGGGAGGCTTGTCTAGTCCCAG
>NW_027530497.1:140527-186494 GCF_008692635.1 Crocuta crocuta | reverse complement strand
CCTCTGCCCCCGTGCCCTCCCCCCAACCCCGCTCCCCCCCCACCCAGTTTCCTGGCTAGTTGTGTGAGTCTATACAATTCACCACCCTGTCTGAGCCTCCATCCCCGCATCTCCATCTCAGATCCCTGCCAGCTCCAGCTCCCACACCAGCATCTTGGAGTCTGAGCTTGTGAGCAACCTGGACTGCAGGCAAGGTGCGCCCTCCTCCAGGGACTGTGACCCGCACGGCCAGTCTGTAAGGAGAGGGATATATCTCAGGGCCAGGAAGAGACACGGGAGCCCCCCACCCCCCATCTCGCCTCGGCGACTGGTCGTGGGCCTTCCAGGGGTCACTCATACCCTGAGCACAGTGGCCTCTGTGGACACAACCCAGGTCACAAAAGGCTCCACACATGAGGAACTTAGGCAGCCGCATTCAGCCTGCACTCCGCAATTGCTCCCGAGTCCCAAATCTAGAAGTTCTGGCCAAATGTGTGTACCTCTCTCCCGCATGTAACATTCCGGGCTACAGCCGACCTCTGAAGACTCATCTGGTGACTTGAACTGAAACTTCACAATTTTAGTCTGTGTTTATCCCGTTTTCTGGGAATGTTCATACAATGCACTCATGAATACTAATGTAAATGTGCTTGATTTACATCGGGAGGCTGCCTCACCCCCCCCAATTCTGCACTCCCCCCCAACGTGGGGATGAAGTCACATAATAAACACCATGGCACTGTATTACTTTTCTAACCCCCCACAGAAAAAAACCTTAAAGACTTCCTGGCCCCAAGGGTTTCACATAAAAAGCTGTGGCCCAGTGAAAACCATAAAACAAAGAGACAGTGAGAAAGAAACGGTAGTGGCAATAATTCAGGTGGCTCAGTTGTACCTTCCACGTAATGAAGTCCACATCCCAGAGGCCATCGCATTGGGAGCATCTTGTGATGAAAGAGTGCCGTTGGTGTTTAAATATGTGGGTGCTCATGGGTACTACGGCTCCTGAAGCACATTTTTTATGGGTAGCTGAAGAGATTTTTTTTGGTCCTATTTTGAAATTATTATAGACTCTCAGGAAGGTGCAAAGACATGTGCAGGGAGGTGCCATGTGCCCTTCACCCAGCCTCTCCCAATGTGAAGATCATACTTTACCATAGTAATAGTATCAAACCCCGGAAGCCTACTGTGGTACAATCTTAAGAATGAATTCAGATTTTACCGGATATCCATGTGTTTATTTGTGTGTGTGGCTCTTCACAATTTTATCATATGTGTAGCTTTGTATCAATTGTCTTCGACACACTCAGCAGGGTCTTTTGCAGAGCAAACATTTTTCATTTTAATGAGGTCCAGTTTATCAATGTTTCTTTTTGTGGATCATGCCTAGGCCTGGATCCTATGCTTTTTCAAGTTTTATAGTTTGTGTTTAAGCCCAGTGAAGTTTATGATCCATTTTTGAGTGAATTTTTTGCATAAGGGGAGGGGTTAGGTCAAGGTTCCTTGACCTAAGAGCTATTTTGACCATACCCAGTTTTTTCCTTCAAAAAACACTACGTTTAGGTGAAGTAGAGAACTGGAGAAATTGGACAACTTCCCCAAAATTACTGTGGTCATCACAAATGCTGTTCACCGAACATTTCGTGCTATCTCTCTTCCAGGCATATAGCAGGATCATACCTCTAGGCCCCCTGCTGTAGTTGGGTGGGACCATGTGATTGGTGCTTGCCCGTGACCTGTGAGTAGAAATTCTATGAATCTCTCCCAAACCGGAGCATTTGAATGCTGCTGTGAGACCCTCCAGATCTTTTCTTTCCCTCTGTTCCAGCAACCGTTAAGTTCAAAATGGTGGCCACTCTATCACCTGCATCCCAGAGTGGGGAGAGGTGGAAGAGAGCCCCCAGTGGATTCATGCATCTATTTAGAAGGAAGAAGAAATAAACTTTGCATCTAAGCCATTACATTTCTAAGCCTGCTGGTTACCCCAGCATGACTCAGTCTCTCTCCAGACTGATACAGCCACCACGTTGGACTTTGGAAGAATCCAGGTTCTCCTTCACTCCAGGGTAAGTGTGCCATGTGCTTGCTACAAAGGAAACCCAGCAAGAGAGTCTGTGGCTCTATATGAACCTTCGCTGTTGCTGAAACATCAGACTCCGGGCAGTAGCTGTCCTCAGCGCCTGCACAAGCTCAGCTCGAGAAAGGCCCTCGGGGAATTTGGCAGCGCTGCTCTCAGTGACCCTTGGAGACCTGCGCACTCTTCCTAGCACGAGTCACTCCCCACCCCACCCCCACCCCCCACCCCCCACACACGGGGGCTGGATCCACTTCTAAGGGGGATAAGACAAATTGGGACCCACTGAGGAGAGGACCTGGAATGGGAAGGGGGACACAGAGGACTTCACAGTATCAAGTCTAGAAGGCGAGGTTTCTGATTCCTTGCCATTTCACCTGCCGGGAGCTCCATTTCAGAAACACACAAAACAAAGAAAACACATCATTTCAGGCTGTGTCTGGAGGCCGTGCCCGGGTCCCTGTAGCAGACACTGCCTTTGTTTACCAGCTTCCATTTTTCTTTCCTCTTTGCTAACAAATTCAATTTGTTTGAGATAGGCATGCACCCAGCCTCAAGCACAGAATCTATGGCTGGTCTAAAGCAAGCATGACAAGCCTGCTCCTCTCTTCCCACTCCCCTTCCAACCAGGATTGGACCATAAGATACAGGTGCGTGTGTGTGTGTGTGTGTGTGTGTGTGTGTGTGTGTGTGTACCTCAAGTAAAACTTCTGCTTTCCTGATAAAGAAAAATAGATTCAGCTGGCACATTCCCTCTTTCCATCTTTCTGTGTCTATTTTCTATTGAATGTGAGCATGATATTTAGAGTTGTGCCAGCCGCCTGAGACCACGAGGAAAGAGCCAAGAGAATCTCAGAGTTGCGGAGTTAAGATAGCAATATTACAACCATCACCTCCTGATTCCTTGTTATGAGAAAAAGACTCTCTGGTGCATTTAAACCTCTGTAACCAGGTTTCCACCTACTTGTAGTCAAATGCCTTCCTAAATCCTAACAGAGGAGATGGGAAAAATGGCTTTTTCTGATTGTCAGCTGTCGTACTTCTCCTCTTCCCTCACCCGATGTCGTATGGCCCCCAGATCAATCCTGTCCCCAGAAGTTGTCCCCAGATCAATTCTGACCTGCAGCAGGAGGTATGATTTAAGCAGCCTTGCATCCTGAGCTCTGCAGCAGGGGCGTTTTGCATCTTCCACATCAACTCCAGAGTTATCTCCTCCAAACACGAACCTGAACATGGCACTCTTCTGCCCCAAATCCTATTAGCTTCCCTCAGACTCCAAGAATGGCATTCAGACGATTTCCCAAGCCCTCGAGGGCCTTCCCGCCTTGGATTCAGCTTATCTTCATAGCTTTAAATGCCTGTCCTTTTCACCAGCACCCATCCCCATCTTCTAGCCCATCTCTGTCACCTCACATCCACCATGGGCTGGTACACTTGCTCCCCTCTTTTCACTTTTCTTGCACACCTTTGTTGTAGCAAGTGGCACTTTGCCTTGTCGTTACTTGTTTACAAATCTTTCCTTCCAGAGATCGTAAGCTGTGAGGATGAGAGCCAGTCCTTATTCTGTTTGTATGTGCTTCAGCTTCCAGAATAGCTAGTATGGAAAAAACAGTCTAGGGTCAATAAATAAACCCCCGTGGTTTGGTTATACTTTGGACATTAGCCTTGAGCTTCCTCTTTGGGCTCTATTTGGAGCCACTCTTCAGGTAACTTGTGAAGTTCCCCATTATAAGGAAAGAGTTTGCTCAGTTTCCTATTAAACAATATTTATTAAGCACCTACTATGTGCTTGTATCAGTTAGCCATATGCTGTGCAACAAATATCCACAAAATCCTAATTGTGTATACTCATGAGCATTTATTTCTCACTGGTCTTCAAGTTGGTGGGGAGTATTACAAGGAGTTATTACAAGCTCCACTTTTCAGATGAGGAAATCAGAGGTATAGAGAGGTGATGTCATCGTCCAAGTTTGTATAGTTGATAAGGAGCAGAGCCAGAATAATAAGCAAGAGGGCCTGGCCTGAGTCTGGATTCTTCACCATTATCTAGCACTACCTTGCTGCTATAGACTGCATTTTGTGTCTCTTCGTACTTCATATGTTGAAACTTAACTGCCAACATGATGGTATTTGGAAGTGGGGCTTTGGGGGCGATTATATCATTGGGATGGAGCCCTCATGAATGGAATTAAGTGACCTTCTGAAAGAGACCCCAGGGAGTTCTCCCGCTTCTGCCATGTGAGAACACAGGGAAAGGCAGCCATCTATGAGACAGTAAGCAGTCTCTCATCAGATAGCAAATCTGCCAGCATCTTGATCTTGAATTTCCCAGCCTCTAGAACTGCAAGAAAGAAATGTCTGTTGTTTATAAGCTACCCAGTGTATTGTGTTATAGCAACCTGAATGGACCAAGACACTCTTCATCTTGGAGAGTATCCCACTGTGCTTAAAAAGTTGGCTTGTTGTTTTTTTTTTAATTTTTAATGTTGAATTAATTAATTAATTTTTTGAGAGAGAAAGAAAGAGCATGAACAGGGGAGGAGCAGAGAGAGAGGGAGACCCAGAGTCTGAAGCAGTCTTCAGGCTCCACGCTGTCAGCACAGAACTGGACACTGGGCTCCAACCCACAAACCCTGAGATCGTGACCTGAACTGAAGTTGGCTGCTTAACTGACTGGGCCAACCAGGCGCCCCAAACGTTGGCTTGTTTTAAAAATAACAGCCTAATATTCCAAGGAATGGATGTTGATATACCATAATTAATTAGCTAGTTTCTACTAATGTGCATTTAAGTTTTTCTCAAACTTTTGCTCTCACAAACAATGTTGCATGAGCAATTCGTGCCCAAGTCATTCCACATCGGTGAAGCAGATCTGCGGGGAAATTTTCTAGAAGTGGAATTGCTGGATCAAAGTTATATACCTTTGTAATTTTGATAGCTATTGCTAACATGCTTGCCAAGACTGTCAGTTTCCCCACACCCTTTCCCACAGGGTGTGTTAGCGAGTTTTTGATCTTTAATAGCACGATGGATGAAAAGCAGTATCTCAGTGTTGTTTTAATTTGCATGGTTTTTATTATGAGTAGTGTTGAAAAAATAATGTTACCTCCTGGAGTTGCTGTGAGGATTAAATGAACTGAGACAATTAATACATATCAAATTCTTAGAACAGTACTCAGTACTTGGTAAGCACTTATATGTTTATTGCTATTACTATCATATATTAAATGGGGAGGAGGAGCAAGGCACAGAGCTCTATGCACAATATGCCACTATTTGTGGGGGAGAAAGGAACAAAGCAAGAATATGTGTATATACACATGCAAATACATCCACATATGTGCATACATTGATATGTGTGTACATATATATACATGCAAGTATACACACACATGTATACGTATGTATACATGTGTGTGTATACTTGCATGTATATATAACATTTCTCAGGGAAGATATACAAAACATTGAAATATAGAAAACATTGATGCCTCCAAGGAAGGAACTGGGTGCTGGTGACAGGAGAGAGAAGAGATTGTTCACAGCCCCTCCCTTTGTATCTTGTCATATTTGAACCACGTGCATGAATCATTTATTCTCAAATGGGCTGCAGTTACTGGCACTTTCTGTAAGAAGTCTACCCAAATAAGAAGGCTCCCGGGCTAAGCTCCAGGATTGTAGCCCAGAGTCCCCGAGGGGCGGGGGGGTGACACAGCCAGGTTTGCCCCCTTCCCACCCTTGCCTCTTGAGGGCACCAGGCTCAGTCCTAACAGTAGCTCACAAGAAAGCTGGGTTTGCCACCAGCTGAGGAATGAATGGAAAGGACCACTGTTCACTCTTTCTTATTTCTCCAATGCTTTCCAAACCCTGTCACTCCATCCAACCCCCTCAAGACCGGAGGAGGAAGAGCCATGCGACAAAAAGGGACCCTGAAGTCTGCCTGCCTTCTAGACGCTCCATGAGGTAATAAAAGAATTCCTGAACTTGAGCGCCCTCATCCAAGTCTCGCGAAAGCCACTGACCTCCTGGGGAGGCAAGAACTAACACCTCCCACTAGTCTCTGAGAGTGAAAAGGGGTTACTGCCACCCAGCCTACATCACGGGGTTTGGGTTAAATCAAATAAGAAATATGAGGCCACACTGAACACACCAAAGCGTGATGTTAAGCAGGCTTACAGAACACGTGGGTGGTATGGGACAGTGAGTGTTCCTGAGCTGTCACCGAAGAGAGCGGCCTCTCATGTGTACCACTGGTGCTGCTCCACAGGGCGTCTGTTCCCGGCACAGACCTCCAACCCGGGAGCGCCCCTTCTCATCCAAGAGAACTGAATGAAACACCTTGCCCAGGCACTACCAGATGTCAGACACCATGTAGAGAATAAAGAGAACAAAGATGCGGGGAAGAGAGAAGCCAATTCCCGGTTTAATAAATGTCTGTGGGAATTTTGCAGAATGGGTTGGAAACATCCAATGTTGGTGAAAATCCGTTGATTAAAAACTTAACCCTCAGCCATAAGAAGGAATGGAACTTTGACATGTGTTACAACATGGAAGTCATTATGCTGAGTGAAATCAGCCAGACACAAAAGGACAAATGCTGTGTGATGCCACTCATATGAGGTAGCTAGAATAGGCAATTCATAGGGGCAGAAAGTAGAATAGAGTTACCAGGGGCTGGGGGTGGGGGGAGGTGGTGGGAAGGCGAGTAGAATTCTGCCCAAATGAGGCTTGATTCTGTCTGGATGTATGACCCGCAACCATCATCAGGGAGAAGTGATGTTAAACAGTATATGAGAAGAGAAACTGTGCCTGCCTCAGATCTGTTGCCGCCTCTGTCCCCAAGGTGGGCAGAATCCAAAAAGGAAAGGGATCTTGGGGAATGGACAGGGTCAGGGGAAGGGAGCTGGACTTCAATGCAGCCAGAAAGCGGTTCTCTGAGGCTGGCGAGGAAAGGTCGTTCCTGTTGTTTGCACAGCTGGCCCTCTGCCCAGACAGGGTGAGTGACCACCAACGCGGTGAGGCCTCTTGGACCTGCAGAAAGACTGACTACCTGCAACACCCGCCAGCCTCACGTGCCAAGATGTGACAGACCCCTTCAGGGCATGACTTCAGGCACCTTAGTTAGGAGAATGCGTGTTAAACATATTAAGTGACATCTCACTTTTCAAGGTATCTTTGTTAGAATCAAATCTGGCCATTGTGACAGAGATCCAAAGCTTCCCAAATTTTATTTCCATTCTGGCACACAGAAAAAATGATAACAATCATATAGCTCAATAGCATAAAAGAACAGGATTGCTTGTGTGCAGAAGCCACTGGCCCAGAGATGGAGGCAACAGTAGCTTCACACACCTGGAAACCATTTACACACACCAGGGAGACCCAATGCTGAGAAGCTCTGCATTCATTACTATGGCTGTTGACAGATGAGTTGTTATGCCGACTGTGCTCTACAAAGCCAGCGAGGGCCCAGACCCCATCCATGTTGTTGCTCCTCCATCCCCAGCACGTTGCCCTTGTTTGCAAGATCCAAGATGGCACTCCACAAAGAGGAAGGGAAGACCCACCCATCCTATTAAGGGCATGTACTGGGTGTTTACTGCTGCCTAACAAATTACCCCAAAACTTAGTTGCTTAAAACAATCAACATTTATCATCTCAGTTTCCATGAGTCAGGAATTCAGAGGTTGCAGTCAAGATGTCAACCAGGACTGCAGTCATCTGAGGGCTAGACTGAAAGCTTCAGAACTTGCTTCCAAAGTGGCTCATGTGGCTACTGGCAGGAAGCCTCAGTTCCTCACCACATGGACCTCTCTGCAGGGTTTCTTGATTGTCCTCATGGCCTGGCAGTTGGCTTCCCCAGAGTGGTTATTACAAGATGGAGCAAGGAGGAAAGCCAACTGCCTCTTCTGTCCTAATCTTGCAGGTCACACACAATGACTTCTGCCATATGATGTTCGTTAGATGCAAGTCACTACATACAGCATACACTTAAAGGGAGGGGGATTAAGCTTCACCTTGATGAAAGAAGGAGTGTCAAAGAATTTGTGGACATATATAAAATCACCACAGGACACATCCAGGAAGTTGTATGTATACTTCTTCTGCTTGTACCCTATTGGCTAGTCACATGACCACACATAGCCCTGGGGGAGCTGGGATGTATTGCCTTTATTGCAACAGCTGTACACCCAACTAAAAATCGGTGGTCTATTACTGTGGGAAAGAAATGGGACATGAATTAAGTTTTTGCCTCAAAAGAAGCAAAAATGCAGATATGCTAGGTGGAAAAAAAAGAATCTGGTAGAATCTAATTTGCATTCTAGGAACATGAAAATATGTTTTTCATCAATGGCATCCTTTATGATGTTCATGGCATACGGATGAGTGAAAAATGCAGGTTGACTAACAGCATGATCCCATTTAAGACGATTTGTATACACATATCTCAACAGGTGTGAGGGCAGAGAGGTGACTGGGAAAGGTGTTTGCTAACTTAATAGCAACGGTTATCTCCAGGTGGTTAAATTACTGCCAACTTTTTCCATACATTTCTATGTCATTTTTCTGTATCATTTGCTGTTTCTTCCCAAACAGAAAAAAGCTATTAAAAATTTTTTTCCTCCTATCCTTTCTAATCAACCTACCTGGTCCAGAGGAGGACAGTCAGTGAGGGATTCTGGGTAAACTGCAGTGAGTCTTGGCAAGTCTGTCAGTTCTAAGGCCAGCCAAGTGCAGGGCAGGAAGGAGAGGGAGGCAGGACCAAGAGCCTGATTAGAGAGTCGGGATGTGCCAGTGGACACACAGCTGAGTCCAGGGGGTGGGGTCGAGGGCAAGCCAAGAATCACGAGAACAGAAATCAGAGGCTGGAGAGTCAGGCCAATGGCGAGAGCAACCAAGGTGTGGCACCCGAGGGGATGCATCAGAATCTGGGTGAAGTCACGGTGCCAGCATCCAGGCTGGGGACAGTATTCTGAGTTCCAGCAAGCCCCAGGGTCCAGAGGAAAAGAGACTCCAGAAAGCATTGCTAGGTATCAGTGATGGGAGCCAGTGCATGTTGAAAACTCCCTAGGTGCCCCCTCTGGCCAGGAGCAGTCAACTGGACTGCAGCTCCGGTGCAGCCATGAGGCCATGGGGAGCATGCCCCTGCCCCAGCAAGAGAGGCCTCTGTGGGGCTGGCTGACTCTGCCCCCTGCTTGGGCAAGAGTGCATTAATTGGTGTCATCTTGCTTACCAACTCTGATCTGTGACTGGTAGCCTCTTGGCCTACTGGGTTGAGAAAGATTCTGAGTCTGAGTCTGGACTTCAGAGAAACCACTGAAGTGATTGATTAGTGATGTCTGCCAAGGCACAGCATAGAGTGTTGTAGGCTGAGTGCTGTCATTCCTACAGCTCATCCTTCTCCACTAGGGATTCACCGTCACTTCTTCCCTGCCTCACTCGCCTGGTGCCCGTTGTAAGGAAAAATTACCCTCCCCCTTTTCATTATCCTTCCCCTTTTCATTTTGGCTGATCCATTGTTAGAGTTTCTATACCCAGAGAGCCTTTTTATGTAACTGTCATGAAAAAGTACATCCTAATTGTAAGTGCTTTTTCTACTTGGCGTGATAGCACAAGGACTTTCCTATGATTGTTTTTCATCTTTTTTGAAGTAACAACATGCGCTGTAGAAAATATGGAGAACCAGAAAGAAAAATACTTTAAAACATCTTAAATTCCAAAACTCACAGGGGACCCCAGTGGCAAACCAGGAGGATACTCACTCTAGGGCAACAGTTTCAGAACCTTAGTAAGTATCAGAATTATCTGTTTTATTTTATTTTATTTTATTTTATTTTATTTTATTTTATTTTATTTTATTTTATTTTATTTTATTTTATTTTATTTTATTTTATTTTATTTTATTTTATTTTATTTTATTTTATTTTATTTTATTTTATTTTATTTTATTTTATTTTATTTTATTTTATTTTATTTTATTTTATTTTATTTTATTTTATTTTATTTTATTTTATTTTATTTTATTTTATTTTATTTTATTTTATTTTATTTTATTTTATTTTATTTTATTTTATTTTATTTTATTTTATTTTATTTTATTTTATTTTATTTTATTTTATTTTATTTTATTTTATTTTATTTTATTTTATTTTATTTTATTTTATTTTATTTTATTTTATTTTATTTTATTTTATTTTATTTTATTTTATTTTATTTTATTTTATTTTATTTTATTTTATTTTATTTTATTTTATTTTATTTTATTTTATTTTATTTTATTTTATTTTATTTTATTTTATTTTATTTTATTTTATTTTATTTTATTTTATTTTATTTTATTTTATTTTATTTTATTTTATTTTATTTTATTTTATTTTATTTTATTTTATTTTATTTTATTTTATTTTATTTTATTTTATTTTATTTTATTTTATTTTATTTTATTTTATTTTATTTTATTTTATTTTATTTTATTTTATTTTATTTTATTTTATTTTATTTTATTTTATTTTATTTTATTTTATTTTATTTTATTTTATTTTATTTTATTTTATTTTATTTTATTTTATTTTATTTTATTTTATTTTATTTTATTTTATTTTATTTTATTTTATTTTATTTTATTTTATTTTATTTTATTTTATTTTATTTTATTTTATTTTATTTTATTTTATTTTATTTTATTTTATTTTATTTTATTTTATTTTATTTTATTTTATTTTATTTTATTTTATTTTATTTTATTTTATTTTATTTTATTTTATTTTATTTTATTTTATTTTATTTTATTTTATTTTATTTTATTTTATTTTATTTTATTTTATTTTATTTTATTTTATTTTATTTTATTTTATTTTATTTTATTTTATTTTATTTTATTTTATTTTATTTTATTTTATTTTATTTTATTTTATTTTATTTTATTTTATTTTATTTTATTTTATTTTATTTTATTTTATTTTATTTTATTTTATTTTATTTTATTTTATTTTATTTTATTTTATTTTATTTTATTTTATTTTATTTTATTTTATTTTATTTTATTTTATTTTATTTTATTTTATTTTATTTTATTTTATTTTATTTTATTTTATTTTATTTTATTTTATTTTATTTTATTTTATTTTATTTTATTTTATTTTATTTTATTTTATTTTATTTTATTTTATTTTATTTTATTTTATTTTATTTTATTTTATTTTATTTTATTTTATTTTATTTTATTTTATTTTATTTTATTTTATTTTATTTTATTTTATTTTATTTTATTTTATTTTATTTTATTTTATTTTATTTTATTTTATTTTATTTTATTTTATTTTATTTTATTTTATTTTATTTTATTTTATTTTATTTTATTTTATTTTATTTTATTTTATTTTATTTTATTTTATTTTATTTTATTTTATTTTATTTTATTTTATTTTATTTTATTTTATTTTATTTTATTTTATTTTATTTTATTTTATTTTATTTTATTTTATTTTATTTTATTTTATTTTATTTTATTTTATTTTATTTTATTTTATTTTATTTTATTTTATTTTATTTTATTTTATTTTATTTTATTTTATTTTATTTTATTTTATTTTATTTTATTTTATTTTATTTTATTTTATTTTATTTTATTTTATTTTATTTTATTTTATTTTATTTTATTTTATTTTATTTTATTTTATTTTATTTTATTTTATTTTATTTTATTTTATTTTATTTTATTTTATTTTATTTTATTTTATTTTATTTTATTTTATTTTATTTTATTTTATTTTATTTTATTTTATTTTATTTTATTTTATTTTATTTTATTTTATTTTATTTTATTTTATTTTATTTTATTTTATTTTATTTTATTTTATTTTATTTTATTTTATTTTATTTTATTTTATTTTATTTTATTTTATTTTATTTTATTTTATTTTATTTTATTTTATTTTATTTTATTTTATTTTATTTTATTTTATTTTATTTTATTTTATTTTATTTTATTTTATTTTATTTTATTTTATTTTATTTTATTTTATTTTATTTTATTTTATTTTATTTTATTTTATTTTATTTTATTTTATTTTATTTTATTTTATTTTATTTTATTTTATTTTATTTTATTTTATTTTATTTTATTTTATTTTATTTTATTTTATTTTATTTTATTTTATTTTATTTTATTTTATTTTATTTTATTTTATTTTATTTTATTTTATTTTATTTTATTTTATTTTATTTTATTTTATTTTATTTTATTTTATTTTATTTTATTTTATTTTATTTTATTTTATTTTATTTTATTTTATTTTATTTTATTTTATTTTATTTTATTTTATTTTATTTTATTTTATTTTATTTTATTTTATTTTATTTTATTTTATTTTATTTTATTTTATTTTATTTTATTTTATTTTATTTTATTTTATTTTATTTTATTTTATTTTATTTTATTTTATTTTATTTTATTTTATTTTATTTTATTTTATTTTATTTTATTTTATTTTATTTTATTTTATTTTATTTTATTTTATTTTATTTTATTTTATTTTATTTTATTTTATTTTATTTTATTTTATTTTATTTTATTTTATTTTATTTTATTTTATTTTATTTTATTTTATTTTATTTTATTTTATTTTATTTTATTTTATTTTATTTTATTTTATTTTATTTTATTTTATTTTATTTTATTTTATTTTATTTTATTTTATTTTATTTTATTTTATTTTATTTTATTTTATTTTATTTTATTTTATTTTATTTTATTTTATTTTATTTTATTTTATTTTATTTTATTTTATTTTATTTTATTTTATTTTATTTTATTTTATTTTATTTTATTTTATTTTATTTTATTTTATTTTATTTTATTTTATTTTATTTTATTTTATTTTATTTTATTTTATTTTATTTTATTTTATTTTATTTTATTTTATTTTATTTTATTTTATTTTATTTTATTTTATTTTATTTTATTTTATTTTATTTTATTTTATTTTATTTTATTTTATTTTATTTTATTTTATTTTATTTTATTTTATTTTATTTTATTTTATTTTATTTTATTTTATTTTATTTTATTTTATTTTATTTTATTTTATTTTATTTTATTTTATTTTATTTTATTTTATTTTATTTTATTTTATTTTATTTTATTTTATTTTATTTTATTTTATTTTATTTTATTTTATTTTATTTTATTTTATTTTATTTTATTTTATTTTATTTTATTTTATTTTATTTTATTTTATTTTATTTTATTTTATTTTATTTTATTTTATTTTATTTTATTTTATTTTATTTTATTTTATTTTATTTTATTTTATTTTATTTTATTTTATTTTATTTTATTTTATTTTATTTTATTTTATTTTATTTTATTTTATTTTATTTTATTTTATTTTATTTTATTTTATTTTATTTTATTTTATTTTATTTTATTTTATTTTATTTTATTTTATTTTATTTTATTTTATTTTATTTTATTTTATTTTATTTTATTTTATTTTATTTTATTTTATTTTATTTTATTTTATTTTATTTTATTTTATTTTATTTTATTTTATTTTATTTTATTTTATTTTATTTTATTTTATTTTATTTTATTTTATTTTATTTTATTTTATTTTATTTTATTTTATTTTATTTTATTTTATTTTATTTTATTTTATTTTATTTTATTTTATTTTATTTTATTTTATTTTATTTTATTTTATTTTATTTTATTTTATTTTATTTTATTTTATTTTATTTTATTTTATTTTATTTTATTTTATTTTATTTTATTTTATTTTATTTTATTTTATTTTATTTTATTTTATTTTATTTTATTTTATTTTATTTTATTTTATTTTATTTTATTTTATTTTATTTTATTTTATTTTATTTTATTTTATTTTATTTTATTTTATTTTATTTTATTTTATTTTATTTTATTTTATTTTATTTTATTTTATTTTATTTTATTTTATTTTATTTTATTTTATTTTATTTTATTTTATTTTATTTTATTTTATTTTATTTTATTTTATTTTATTTTATTTTATTTTATTTTATTTTATTTTATTTTATTTTATTTTATTTTATTTTATTTTATTTTATTTTATTTTATTTTATTTTATTTTATTTTATTTTATTTTATTTTATTTTATTTTATTTTATTTTATTTTATTTTATTTTATTTTATTTTATTTTATTTTATTTTATTTTATTTTATTTTATTTTATTTTATTTTATTTTATTTTATTTTATTTTATTTTATTTTATTTTATTTTATTTTATTTTATTTTATTTTATTTTATTTTATTTTATTTTATTTTATTTTATTTTATTTTATTTTATTTTATTTTATTTTATTTTATTTTATTTTATTTTATTTTATTTTATTTTATTTTATTTTATTTTATTTTATTTTATTTTATTTTATTTTATTTTATTTTATTTTATTTTATTTTATTTTATTTTATTTTATTTTATTTTATTTTATTTTATTTTATTTTATTTTATTTTATTTTATTTTATTTTATTTTATTTTATTTTATTTTATTTTATTTTATTTTATTTTATTTTATTTTATTTTATTTTATTTTATTTTATTTTATTTTATTTTATTTTATTTTATTTTATTTTATTTTATTTTATTTTATTTTATTTTATTTTATTTTATTTTATTTTATTTTATTTTATTTTATTTTATTTTATTTTATTTTATTTTATTTTATTTTATTTTATTTTATTTTATTTTATTTTATTTTATTTTATTTTATTTTATTTTATTTTATTTTATTTTATTTTATTTTATTTTATTTTATTTTATTTTATTTTATTTTATTTTATTTTATTTTATTTTATTTTATTTTATTTTATTTTATTTTATTTTATTTTATTTTATTTTATTTTATTTTATTTTATTTTATTTTATTTTATTTTATTTTATTTTATTTTATTTTATTTTATTTTATTTTATTTTATTTTCTTATTTTATTTTCTGAGAGTGAGCTGGGGAGAGAGGCAGAGAGAGAGAGAGAGAATCTTAAGCAGGCTCCACACTCAGCACAGAGCCTGATGTGGGGCTCAATCCCATGACCCTGGGATCATGACCTGAGCTGAAATCAAGAGTCAGACACTCAATCGACTGAGCCACCCAGGCATCACTGAATTATTTTTTCTTAAGAAATGAAGATTCCCTCTAAACCCTCATTAGAAAAGGTAAACTGTGGGGCGCCTGGGTGGCTTAGTCGGTTAAGCATCCGACTTTCGCTTAGGTCATGATCTCGCGGTTTGTGGGTTCGAGCCCCGCATCAGGCTCTGTGCTGACTGCCGGCTCAGAGCCTGGAGCCTGTTTCAGAGTCTGTGACTCCCTCTCTCTCTGGCCCTCCCCTGCTCACGCCGTCCCTCTTTCTCTCTCCTAGAAAGAAATAAAACATTTAAAAAAAAAAAAAAAGAAAAGGAAGACTGTGCCTTGCCCCCCCCCACCTCTAAAACCAAAAAATGAGCAAAGGCCATGAACAAGACAATTAACAGAAGTAAGAAAAAGTCAAGAGGTCAATAAATAAGAAACACATCCTTCTCTAGTCAGGAAAATGAAAATTAAAACAATGAGATGCCTCCCCCCTCATTAGTGCATTGGCAAGAATTCAGGTGTGATACGACACTCAGCATGGGCAGGAAAATGGGCATGACTTGTGACAACCCCTGGGGAAAATAATCTAAGGTTGTTTATTAAAATTAAAAGTACTCTACACTATGTGCACTTGACATAACAATCTCACTTCCAGGATTTACTTGCAAAAGTAAACTCCCCGGAACATGAAGATAATATGTACAAGGACAAATACTGAGGCACCCCCTCTTTTGTTCAACCAATATTTGTCGATCAACTACTGTGTGGTAGGCACTGTTCTAGACACCAGGAATGCAGTGACTAAAACAAACAAAAGTCCCTGATCCCAGGAAGTTTACCTTCCAGGGGGAGGAAATAATCAATAAGCAAACAGATACATTTATAAGGCATAGCATGTCGGCCAGTGAAGAGTTCTTCAGAGAAAAATACAACAGGGAAGAAGAGAGAGAGTGCCAGGGGAAGTACAGGGGACGTGGGTTGCGATTTACCATAGAGTAATCAGGGAAGGCCTCACTGAGTAGGCAGCATTTGATCAAAGAATGGAAGAAGGTGAGCGAACAAGTCATGGGGATATTGTGGAGTAGAGCATTCCAGGTGGGGGAACAGCAGATGCAAAGGCCCAGAGGTGGGCTGGTCTGGTTTGTCAAAGAACCATGGAGAGGGGAGTGGTAGGTGGTGAGATCAGGGAGGTAAGCGGGGCTGGTGGTGCAGGCCTTGGAGGTGGCTGTAAGGATTGGCTTTACCCTAAGTGGGATGTAGCCACCTCTGGGACTCAGCTATGAATGTGGAAGTCATTGGCCTGCAAAGGGTTAGGGAGGAGAGAATGACAGACCTGAGCCCTGACCCCCAGGGCAGCCAACACGCCAAAGTGACTGAGAAGGAGCAACCAGAGAGGTAGGAGGTGGTCCAGAGGGACAGAGCGCTACTTCGGGGACGGGAGATGGGCTGCCTCAAACATGTGGACAGGTCAGTTCTGGTGAGCACTAAGGGCCGACTCTGGACTTAGCATCATGAACATCTGGCGCTGGAATCGATAGAAGGTGTGGCCCTGGAGAAGGACTTGAGTCGTGAGGGTGGGCCTGGACTTGAATGAGCCCCTCCGGGAGGGAGGCGAAAAGAACTCCCGAGAGCAAGGAAGAGCCAGAGCACAGCAGCTGACAGACCCGGCCAGCAGTGCAAGGGCAACCGGGCTTCTCCAGGTAACAATGGACCATGCCACGGTGTCCTTGAGCGCCTAAGGTGGGTGCCTCTTGCCCAGGCCCAGAGGAAAGCAGATCCTGCGTTAATTAAGTCTCATCTACAGCAAGTGGGTGCCTGCCAGGCTGATTCAGGCCCCACCTCTGAGTGAGCCTCCAGGCAGCAAGTAAAGCACTGGCTCCTTGCGAAAGTGCTCAGGCCCCGGGGAGGAAATGAACCTGAGGACTGAGGACTGAGGACAGGGCAGAGGAAGTTCCACAGCCCTGGGAGGGGCCCAGAGGGCCAGCCAAGGCCAGTCCTAAGTGAGAAAAGCAGATGGATTGAAATGCCTCTTCCTTCCCACCGTGGGTGATGCACGGTGGGGCAGACAGCTTCAATTGGTGAAATTAGAATCGAATTTAAGTAGATTTTTTAAAGTAGATTTTTAACTCAGTCTGGTATTGACTGATAGCTTCTAGAGTGACAGAATTACGTAGCTGGAAGAAGATTTAGTTACCATGTCCTCCAACCACGTATTTTATGAATGGAAACTGAGGCTCAGAAAAGGGAATGCTTTGCCTGGGTCACACAGGAGTAAGCAGCCGCGCTGCGAACCAGTCCATACTGGAGGAAACCAGGCTGGGAAGAGGAAAGCAGGCAAAAGGAGGCAAAAAATTGGCTCCCACAGAGGACGGAGAAGAACCGAGAGAGGCCTGGCTCCTGGCAGGACTGGGCTCTGTGACTGGCCCAGGTGGGAGAGGGAGACAGAGCTCCGGGAGAAGAAGGCAGGTCTCAAGGTGGACTCGGGCCCTAGGGGGCAGGAGCTCACAGGCCCCGGCACGGATGAGCCGCCCCTCCCCGCCGCAGCCTTGTCCTGTGGGTGA
The DNA here is from genome assembly GCF_008692635.1 of Crocuta crocuta. Taxonomy (NCBI): domain Eukaryota; kingdom Metazoa; phylum Chordata; class Mammalia; order Carnivora; family Hyaenidae; genus Crocuta; species Crocuta crocuta. The sequence goes on along the minus strand of NW_027530497.1, from coordinate 168,769 downwards.
GGCAATTTCACTCCAAGCCTCTGAACAGCTTGGGGCTGGAGAAGCGTCACCGGTGTCCCTCACTGGGTGCTCCATGTGGCCCTTGTTTCTCATTCCTTTCACGCTGAGAACCTCCTCTTGATACTTTCCTCCCTCACCCGAATCTCTGCTGGGCTCCACAGAACAGCAGGCAGGCCGGGGTGGGATGGGCAGGACCCCCTGGGCTCACCCTGCAGCCCCTCACCAGGGCAGAGAATCCCAAGGAGGCCTCCCCCACCCAGAGCAGCCGTGGGGTCGTGGGGTCGGGCAAGGCCTCAGGCCCTGCACTGCGCTCGGAGCCAGCCGGACCCTCTCCCTGCCCTCCTGCAGCTCACGACTGAGCCACAAAGATGGAGGGNAAGATCTGAGGAGTTTGGACAAAGGGATAAAGTTTGGAGTTTGGACCTTTCGTTGAGGGGATGGAGCTGCGGGTTGGGGAGGTGACCTGTACCCAGATTAGAAGGATGATGGCTTGTTTATTTGTAATTTCTCTAAAGATGCCGTTGCTTTTTTGTTTTGTTTTACAACTCTGGCAAGGTCTCTGCTCCTTCAAATAGTTCTCTGGTTTAAAAGATAATCTCTTGGGAGGAGAAATACAGCCATTCTAGCAAGATCGAGGCATGGCTTCGTGCTCCTCGTGGTGGGGCTATAACCTGAGCCCTGACCTCCAGCACTCAGGCAGGACCCACGCAGTTTGGGACCCGGGTTGGACATCGCTGCGAGGAACCTTCAGAGGTCACAGAGCCTCTGGCTACGTGTGGTCAAGAGAGGCGGCCAAGCCGGACTCCAGGCCTCCAGCTTCCTGGAGGGGCCCAGGTTCTCCCCCAGTCACAGGAGGCTCAACTATGGCTGCTGCCCCGATTGCCTTTCCCAGACCAGCTCCTCTGGGAGGAGAGAGGGGCAGCGAAGACCCCCTCCAGGGGGGACTGAGCCTCGCGTGTCTGCCTGCCTGCTAGAAAGCAGTGTCTGTGGGAAGTGCTGACAGGGAAGGGTGGAGGGGTGGGGGCGGGCAGTGGTTCAGAACACGTCGTCCAGCTCCTGAAGGAAACAGGACAGGGCGCACCTGTGAAGCTGCCAAAAGGGGGCCGGGGCCTCTCAGGCAATTGCTCCCCTCAAGTTTGGCTCCTGGCCAGTCCTACCATCAAAGCCCTGACAGATGTCGCCAACGCTGTGCTGTCAGTCATCCCAGGGGGGCCCCGCAGCACAAGCAGGGCAATGCGTCCTGCAAGGGTGAGAGGGCAAGGCTCTCCCTCATTTCCCCAAGCACTGACCACTGAGGGCCCGTCCAAGCTACTTCTTAGACAGCTTTACCTCTCGCAGCTTCAGCCCGTCCTTGAGTTTGGAGACTGAGGCTGACCAGAGCACTTCTGGCAATGCCTGGGGCAAGCATGCGGGTAAGGAAATCCTGGCCCACTCAAACTCCAAACATTCTAGTGGCTCCATACTTCAGCAGTCTCCAAACTGTGTTCCAGGGAACCCCCTTAGTGTCCCATATGAGAGAGGGGTATAAAATAAAAATTAAGTGTGCTCCGTCAATAGAAGGAACAAACAAATGTAGCATACACATACAACAGAATATTATTCAGTCACAAAAAAGGGATAAAATTCTGACACATGCTACAACATGGACAGACCTTAAGAACATCATGCTTAGTGCAGTAAGCCTGATAGAGAAGGACAAATTATTGTACAATTTCACTTCCTTGAGGTACCTAGAATAGGCAAGTTCATAGAGACAGAAAGTAGAATAGAAGCTACCAGGGGCCGTGGAGAGGTGGGAAGGGTTTTTGTTGGGAGTGATAACAAAGTGGTGACGGTTATACAACATTGTGCACATATTTAATGCCACTGAATTGTGACCCTAAAAATGGTTAAAATAATAAATATTATGTTACATATATTTTACCACGGTAAAAACATTTTTTAAATGTTTATTTTTCAGAGAGGGGGACAGAGCACGAGCAGGGGAGGGACAGAGAGAGAGAGGGAGACAGAATCTAAAGCAGTCTCCAGGCTCTGAGCTGTCAGCATTGAGCCTGACGCAGGGCTTGGACTCACAAATAAGCCATGAGGTCATGACCTGAGCTGAAGTCAGATGCTTAACTAACTGAGCCACCCAGGTGCCCCAACATTTTTTTTTTTAAAGAGTAAGTGCTGAACTAGGTTGGAGAGGCGATCTTTTCTCAGAGTAAATGTTTTCCTACTGCAGGACTTTTCAGAGGAGCGTATTACACTGGGGGGTCCTTTGGAGGAGAGGATCATCAAACCTTTTGTTCTTAGAAGGCCCAATCCTGTTCATCCCAGAGCTGTTCCTCAAATTGCAGATTTGGTTTCCTAGGCTGCCTGTCACACCTAAAAGAGGCACTAAAGTCTTTGTCAAATCCAGCTTTTTGTTTAGAAAATAAAGGTCAACATAGCTATCCCAAAGTGTGCCAAAAAACCCTTTACTTTTTGTTTTATTTTCTTCTCCAAAAATGGAGATTTCTTTCTTGGGACTTGGAAACATTTTGAGTTCTTTATTTAAAAAAAAAAAAAAAATTGTGTGTTGCACGCATGTATGTGTGTGCAAGAGGGAAATTCTCTAGAAACTTCTGGTGCGGAGCTGGAAATGAAACCCCAGAGGATGAATGCTTGTTGTCTGTGGGCCAGATGGCTTTGGAGGTGGTTTGGGGTACGGGGTTGGCACAGGGCTAAGTTCTGGGCTCTGTCTGCTTCTTGGGGGAGGGGCAGGCTTTGTCCTGTCCCCCTTCCTGGTGTCCTCAGTCAGCTGTTTTCAGAGGAAAGCCTGAAGGGAGAAGTGTGCTGCCCCAGGGCATGCATCTCCATGCCTCTTTCGCCCCAGAAGCAAGACCTTGGATACTGCTCAGCCGAGGGTGGGTGAGAGCCCTAGCCAGCCGCCTTATTTGCTCATGACCTTTTCACTGGACGTCATATTTTATAGTCTCATGTTGTCTGGCGTGGGTTTTGGGGGGGACCTGGGGTCGGTTAAGGGGGATATTTGACTGAAGAAAAAAGGCTGGATTCAAGCCCCAGCTGTGGGATAACTTAGGGTGAGTCACAGCCCAGAAATGTAGTGTCAGGGAGCGAAGCCAGAGGAGAAAATATTTATAACTGCCGGAAACATGATGAACCTGTCAAAAATATATGAAATCAGCTACATAAATTGGGAAGAAAAAGGCAAGGCCTTGTTTGTTTTTTGTGTGAGTGTAAACATTTCTTTAAAAATCATCAAGAGAAAAATAATTCCTCTACATGCAACTGCCTTATGTGAGTGATGTTTGGGAGAAATCAGGGAAATGTGGCTATGTTCCCTTGAGCTGAGGTGGGTTAGAGAGAGAGCACCAGCTATAGGAGGCAATCGGGAGAGAGATTATGAATTCAATGGACCCAAGAAATCAGCTGAGATAACCATGAGGGATAGAAGGCCCCTGAGAATCCTCAGAGATCTGGAGTGATGCTGGGCTTTCCGTGAAGATGGGACAGAGGTGGAGATGTTTTTATATATATGTGAACCGGAGAGAGGAGCCCTTGGGAAGGAGGCCATTGCTGTTGGATAAAGCAGGCTCACTCTGGCTGCCCACATTCTGGGACTGGGTGAACTCCCGTTCTGGGAGGAACCGGGGGGCCTAGGTGGGTCCGATGCAGAGAGAAGTTAGACTGAAAAGGAACTGTTTCCACTGCAGCAAACACCAGGGTTCAGAAAGTACATTGCTTCACGGGCAGCCAGAGAAAAGGAAACTGGAATTCGGCCAGCAATCCAGGATGCCAAATTGGGGGTCACAGAGACTAGGGGGACGTTGGAGACGCTGGAGGACATTGGGGACCATTCGCCACAGGTCCGTTGGGCAGCTAAGTAACCTGGACTTTGATCTGGCTGAGATGGGCCCACGGGAGGGCCTTCAGAAATAAACCACTATCAGCCACAGCGGAGTTAGGGTCAGCCGGGAACAGATCAAAGACAGAGAGGCCAGCCAGGGGGCGCCACACAGCCCCATGAGCCAGAGCGAAGGCAGGCCTCCTCACCCGGCCTCAGTCAGGTCTTCCCAGCGGTGCACCCAAGAGGCTGGTCTCAGGGTGTTCCTACTGAAACTTGGTCCAGGAGGGCAGAAAGAGCGCATCTCTTCGATTGATTGATTAATAGTGGGTGCCCGGAGAGCGGTCAGGACCTCCGACCCCCTGCCCGGGAAGGAAGGCCACCGCTGATTGGTGACGTCTGAGGTGGGGCGGTCAGGGGGTGTGACAGCGCCCCTTTGTTCATCCACACCCGGTCGACAGACTTTCACCTACTCCGTGCCGGATCTGTGTACTCCGACGCTGTCCTCTTCGCGGGAGCTCGGTTCTCAAAAGGCTCTCAGCTCCAGAAAGGGCAAAAAGCCCCACGCCCAGGCTCCACTCTGCTCTGGACCCTCTCCCTTGGAGCCTCTTTGAGGTTTTGGAAAAGGCCTGTGTCCCATTCTCTCGGGGTCTTGAACAAATTAGCTGCGTGGTAGCTATTTGTGGAAGGACGGAAGTAAATGCGGGAATCACCATATTTTCCACTTTTTATTCATTTAACAAAGAAACCAATATATAAATTTTTCTAGGCCTTTTCGAGGATTTGGAAATGGATTAGACACCATCTCTGCCCTCTAGGAATTCATAGTGCCACCTGAAGGTTAGACATGTGCCCAAATCTGTAAAACCGGGTCATTATTTATAAATCCAAGTTCCTTGGGGGTGCCTGGCTTCAGGAAGGCAGTCAGAGCTTGTCTGGGGTCTGGGGTCTCAGAGGGGAGAAGTGTGTCAAGGTGAGAACCAGGTGGGAGGTCAGGTAGCAAACGAAAAGCCAGCTGCCCTTCCTCTGGTCCCTCACTGCCACCATCTCGCCCAGGCAGGGCTCCCTCCCTGCCGCCCCACGCTCCTGGAGCCTGGAAACAGAATGCAGCTCTGCAGGGGGGCTGCAGCAAGAGGTCAGGGTGACAATGGCATTACAAGTCCCCTTGAAGGAAACTCTTGGAGATGTCGGAGTTTTGTTCTGAGAAGGCCAGGCTGTCTGTCACCAAGCTACTGGTGAGGACTACGTTGCTGCTCAGGAAAATAGCATGGACGGAGGGAGGCAGCTGGCCTCCCACAGCACAGCGCTTGCCCACATCTCCGCCCTGGATCACGGGCATGAGGGGCGCTGTGGGTTCCCCTGGCTCCCAGCACAGTCCCAGCACAGTCCCAGGTTCCCTGCCCCTGGGACCTGCCCCTCCTCCTCGCAGGCTGGTGAGAAAGGGGGAAGGGGGGGTTGGAGGAAAAAGGACAGCCCAGGCCTTGGAAGACTTGGGCTGGTAGAGGGAGGGTAGGAGGAGGTCTCTGGCCAGAGTGGTGGCCATGGGGATAGAAAGGAGTCACCGTGTGGGGAGACGGAATCCCCCGGGGCCCTGGCCCAGCTGTGAGCCCAGAAAAGGGGCCCAGGGACTCACGGACCACCCTCCCCAGAACTTAAGCCTCTCTTCTGGGATGATCTGGGGCCAGAACCAGGAAGCAGTGCAGCTGATGTGCACCGTGTTTGAAGAGTCTTATAACGCTGGGTGGAGCCGGGAGCTCCGAGTCCTGGCGTGGTTCTTTGTGGGCCGTGTCCTGCGGAGAGCAGGAAGCATGCGTACTGCAGGAACCAGGCAGGCACTCAGAGGTACACACACGACATGTGTGGCACACTCACGCAGGTCCCCTGGGTCCTACTGTGGCTGCTGACTGATGAGCCATCACCAGCACGCGGGGCCAGGACCCAACGAAGCAGGAGGCTGTGCCACAAGCAAGCCTGCAGGGCTCTGTGACCACAAACCCTCAGCTGGACTGGGATATGAGGAGGGTGGTTCTTCATAATTTCGTATTTGGCCAAGGGTCTTCCTGCATGGCTGCTTCCATAAAACGGCCCGAAAGAGGGCCAGTGAAATTGGCAAGCTCAATCTACCTCAAATGGATTGCCCTTCCCTAGGAATGTCTGCAAGTGTGTATATAAGTGTGCATGTGTACACAAGAAGGAGTGTACATTTGTGTGTGTGTGTGCGCGTGCGCGCGCGCTCAAAAACACAAGCTGCTGTACCGGGGGAGAAGCTGGAAAAAGAAAGAAAAGCATGGACTTTTAATTATTCACACATGTACGTGTGTGTCCATGTGCACATAGAGTTATACACACACACCCACGTCTGCTCATCCACATTTTTGGCCCAGCCTGTATCCCACATCAGTGATTCTAACTCACTTTTTTGTCAGAGACCTGAGCCCACTTAAACCAGTAGCTCTCCATTTTGCCAGCACTTTGGAATCATTTAAAGAGCTTTTAAAAATCCCAAATCTAAGGGTGCTTGGGAAGCTCAGTTGGGTGAGCACCGACTTCGGCTCAGGTCATGATCTCATAGTTTGTGGGTTTGAGCTCCGCATTGGGCTCCGCTTCGGATTCTGTGTCTCGTTCTCTCTCTGCCTCTCTCCCAGTCGCTTGCTCTCTTTCTCTTTCTCACACTCTCTCTCAAAAATAAAATAAATATTAAGATTTTAAAAAAGTCCCAATGCCCCAGTCACACTCCAGATGAATACATCAGAATTTATGGAGATGGGCCTTTGGCATAAATACTTCATATCAGTATTTCATAATCTCCTTAGGTGATTCCAATGTCCCACCAGGGTTAAGTATTCCTATACATAGGAAACTTCTGTTCATCCTCCAAGACCCAACTCCCATGGCCTCTTTGGAGGAATTGCCTGAAATCCCCAACAACATCTTAGTCCTCTGACCGTATCATAATTATTTGCTTATCTGTCTGTACAGATCCATGAGCTCTGTGAAGACAGGTGCTGCGTGAGATCCATCTCTCACTTGTGAACACCCAGCTTAGTGTCTGATATGCAGCTGATGACCAATAGATGCTTCAGAACGAAAGGGGCGTGTGTAATGAAGGCCAGGAACAAGAGAGGGGTGCGAGTGGAGGCCACGGGCTGTTTCTTAGTGGAAAGGCTGTGGGGTCTGGTCCCCTGGTGGCAGGCTGGGGGTAGTTCCCCACCTTTTAGTAACAGAAAGGGTCCTCTTATGTCAGTACGTTTCATGCTGATTGGTCTACATTTCTTGCTTCCCTAGGAGGTGCCACCAGCATTACTCAGAAAGTCAGGGAGACAAGTGAATGGGGTTATAACTTGTGCCTGGAGCCCTAGGTGACCAATCTTTTTTTTTTTATGTTTATTTTGAGAGAGAGAGTGGGAAGGGGCAGGAAGAGAGAGGAAGAGAGAGAGAGAATCTCAAGCAGGCTCTGCACTGTCAGCACCGAGCCTACTGCAGAGCTCGATCTCCACACCATGAGATCATGACCTGAGCTGAAACCAAGAGCCAGATGCTCCACCGACTGAGCCACCCAGGCGCCCCAGTGATCATCCCCTTGGAGCCCCCATCCCAAGCCCACTCTGTCTTGCAGGGCACCTTTGCTCTGAGGAGCGCTCTCAGCAATCTGGGTCCCCCACTTCTGTGCCAGATCCAGGACCTGCACAACAACCTGGTTCTTGGCAAAGGGCGGGGCCAGGCCTAGGAAACACTAGTGAAGGGGAGGTGCCTGCAGATATTCAGGCCTCCGCCCAGGAGCCTACGGAGCAAACAAAGAGGGTGTCGGCTGAACCAAGGGACAAACATGCATCCTGCAGGAGCATAGCTTCTTTCCTCACCACCTCCCTTCTCCCTGGGCAGCCGTGCTCCTGAGAGTCTTCTCCCCATTCTTGTCGTATTATCCCTCCACCACCCCCAAAGGCCCACCGAGGTAACGCCATGTGACAAGGCCACACAAAGACTTTGGGTCCAGACTGGACAATGGGGTGGGAAGGGAGGTAAGAGCACAGGATTTGGCGTGAGACCACCCTGACTGGAGGGGCAGCTCCATCACTGTCTCCTTGGGGCCCTACTTCTTCATCTGTAAAATGGGATTAAAATGACAGATCCCACTTCATAAACTCGTGAAATGGATTAAGTGAGGTATGAAGTGGAGAGAGCTCCTCACATGTTTCTGACCAGGCCTCCTGGTTACTAGTCCAGGTTTGAGGTAATGGTGAGGGGCCCCTACAGGCGCACGCGCACACACACACACACGCACACACACACACATGCTCAACCTCTAGGCTGACACCAGCCTCTCCTCTCCCCACACAACTCCCCCGTAACTGACCAGCCAAAGTCCTGGTCACCCACAGAGTCCATTTAACACGAGCAAGTGTTTTCTTTACATGTTTGGGCTTTTACTTCAATTTGAAGCAGATGGTTGAGCACAGATGTGAACAGCTTTGGCCTTTGAGCACAAGGAAGGAATAGGCCTTGGCTTTGAACATGCCCCTTACCACCTTACTGGCCCATTCCCCTGGTCCCTTCCTTTCCTCTGCCCAACCCCCGCATAACCGGGAACAGAATACTGGCCTTCATGTAGGGCGCCATCTTGTTTTCCCAGCCAGGAGGGTGGGCCATGGGCAAGGAGTGGCTGGCTGGGCTGGCTGGGCAGCAAAGACCCTTTAGGCTGGTCACCTTGGGGGGCAAGATCCTGGAGTGGGGTCAATATGGCTTCTTTTCCCCCTTAGTCCCTTGCCATGATGCTCAGGGCTCAAGAAGCCTGGACCCGGAACACTGACAATCAGGGTCAGAGGCCTAGGCAGCCAGTGGGAAGGGGAGAAGAGGGCCAGGATCTCACATCCCAGTCCATACAAGCACCCCCAGCCCCCTCTCACAGCCCCCAGAAGGATTATCTTGTACCCAGCCAGCTCGGGACCCAGTGTAGAGAGTCCCAGGTCAGAGGGTAGAGCGCTTCCAATGGTCACCAAATGTCCATCCCTTCCGTGAGTTTCCGGTGGAATTACTGACTCGTCTTTGGCTTGAGGTGGAACTCAGGCAGCAGGAGGAACAAAAGTTCTAGAGCAATGGTGTGGCTTTTCACCGTGGGGCTTTGTCACCACAATTCCTTCAGTGTCTTTGTGGAATCTTTGGCAATGAATTTTTGCAGCCAGACAGGGGCCTCGGGCTCAGGGCAAGAGGGAGGCATTGCTGTCCCCTCTCCACCAGGCGGAGGGCAAAGTGCGCAGTCACCAGAGTGGCTGAGCGGGGACAGGAGGGCGGGAGGGAGGCGGGTGTGCCCCTGCCCCACCCTGAGAGGCAGTGGCCTGAGCGTCTGGCGGCATCCTGGAGAAGACAAGGCCGGGCTTGGAGAGCTCACCTTCTCCTCAGGCTTGGACAGAGCGAGGGCCCACAGCAGCATCCTTGGTCTAGCCCAGGGCCAGTCACTCCTGAAAGAAACCACCAACCGTCAGAAAAACTCAACCCTCCTCATCCTGTTTCCTAAAGGCCAGCTGATCCCTGCTGCTGGCACCCCAGCACCGGCTCTCCCTTGATCCTTGCTGGCTGCTGCCCCAGGAGGGACTCCTGTGGCCCAGGCAGGGGACCCTGTCCTGAGGGGCACAGTAAGTGATGGAGCCGGCCTCGGGACCCGGGACTAGCTGCTGCCAGAGCCCACACTGTCCCTTTACTCCTCACTCTGCATTTCAGAGCCATTGCTGACTTGGCCGGTTTGGGGACATGGGCAGGGCTGCAGGGGCTAGAGGGGGGCTCAGGGACACCTGGTGCTGATAACACAGTCCCTCAGGTCACACCTCTGAGGCCTGTGAGCCAGGCCCGCCCCCCGTGGGAATGGCCACCTGCAGCCCCTTTTCCCTACGCTGCTCAGACAAGAGCACTATACCAGGAGTCCAGGGGCCTCCTCTAGGTGCTGCCCATCCACCCCGCCAGCTGGGTGACCTGAGACAAGTCACCTAACCCCTCTGGGCCTCGGTGTTCTCATGCCACAGCCAGAGCAGGTCAATAATCTTCAAATTTCTTATAAGCAGCAGAAATGGAGTCTAACCCGCGAAACCCTAACACAGAAAACAGATAAACATGGTCTGGTGGGTTTGGAGCAGCAGGGTAGGAAGGACACAGGGAGAGGGGGTCGCAGGGTGTGTTCCCTCCAACGGGAGGCCTGGGACTTCTCTGGGAACCCAGGGTGCTCCGGAGCATAGTTTGAAAACCACTAGGTCACAACATCTTTAAGTGCCGCGCAGCCCTGACCTTTGGAATCTTCACTCCGGCAGCTGAACTTGGTGTTGCTCATGAGAAAACTGACCACAGGGTGTGACTTGCTTCCAGAAAGGGACAAGAGACAGGGAAAGGTCATAGGGGCTGCTGGGACTTCAGGTTTGGGGGGGCATGGTCAGAACTGCGGGGGAGGGACGGTCTCCGAGGCCTCCAAGCAACAGAGGCCGAAGAGGAACGGCAGTGCCTTAACCTGGCCCAGCGCACTCCGACTAAAGCAGCTCCAGACCCCGCTTCTCTGGGATTCTTGCGACAGCCCTGAACAAACAGCTAAGCACTCGTGTCTGAAGCAGAACATCTGTCAGGCACCCCCACTGTGCCAGGGGGGCTTTCTCCACATCCTCATCCCAGAGGCGTGCCATTGCTGGTCGAGAGGAGGTACTGGGGGCTGGCGGCACCAGGATCTGAATCCAGATCGACAATGTTTATTCTACCACAGAGAAGCTGCTTCTGCTGAACCGGAGGCTTGGGGAGCCAGGATGGAGCCAAACCGCAGCCTGGAGGGCCTGCCAACCACAGGCCCCGGTGAGCCTCACAGGCCTGGGGCGCTGGGCTTGGCCGGCGGCCAGGATGCGAGGCGGGGGTAAGGCTGGAAGTGGGTCCGAGGAGCTGGGGCCGGAGGGGGCGTGCCCCCCCAACAGAGGCTGAGAAGGGAGAAGGGGAAGAAGAGGGAGCCCCTCGACGTGGAGAGTCCCAGCTCGCACCCTCTGAGCCCCCGGGTGCGGTGCGTGGCTGGCCCCAGCAGGAATCTGCTTCTTGTTAACTGAGTCTGAGGAGGAGGATTAAGAGACGGAAAGGAAACCCGTGGGGATGGCACAGGGTCTGTGGTCCACGGGGTGATTTACAGCCCGCGTCAGCCGGGCGCTGGCTGCCTGGGCGGGCCCTGCGGAGAAGGGCCCAGAGTTCCTCTCTGTCCAGCGGGCCTGCGGTCTGGGAGAAGGCGCGGAAAGCTGGCTGGGCAGGCAGGCCGGAGCTGTCCCACTGGCTACTCGGTCGTGGCGCCGGGGCCCGGCCCCAGGCCCGGTATTGTGTCTCGGGCCCTGCGGAGGCCATGACTACCACCCAAGAGCGAAGGAGCCTGGTTCTTCTGGCCAAAGCCTGACCTTCAATGCTTGCTCCCACCCTTTCCCTGGTGTCTCCACTGGCCCCGTGTTCCCACCACCCACCTCAGTACAGGAATCCCAGCACATGTATCATCCATACGTGGAAGTCTTATGTCGAATGGGGCGTAGCAGGAAGAACACCAGGAGGCCTTGGGTGCCAGGGCCTCCTCTGGGATTAACCAGCTTTGTGTCCTTGGGGAACTCCCCTACCCTCTCTGTGCCTAATTCCTTCACTTGTTCAGAACATACAAGTACGGAATACATAGATCTGCACTCCCCTCAAAGGGTAGGGACATCAGCCAGGTGAGGCTATCCCTCCTGGGAGTCTGGGAAACACTTTAGACCTTGGTCCCATCTTGGAAAGTCACTACATATATTAGCATATTAAAGGCGCTGAAAATTCCTGCAATGAAGAAATTTACACAGCTTATTTACTCATTGTTTTCTGAACTCGTATGATCCTGTGATCACAACTGCACCCTGAGTCAATCTGTGGCCCATCCCTCTGGGCACCTCCCAGAAGCGGCACTCAGCCACTTCCAAGTGTCTGCTTCTTTCCTGCCTTACCGGCTGACCCAGTCTCTCAGCACCCCAACTCAAATGTCCCAGTGGAGGCAGCCGGTTGGCCCAGGCTCAGTCAGATTTCTTCCGTAGATCAGCTATGGCTGATGGTTAGGAGACAAACCCATGCATGTCCCTTCAGAAGGGGCAGGGTGTATGCGTATTAATTACAGGCACGTAATTACAAATTCGAGGTGGAAGTCCCCTACTTTGGCAAACATACCACAGCCCCCTTCTCGTGAAACTGGTGGTAACATCCTATGTCATCCCATATGAGAAGCACAGCTTGAGAGGACCTCTTGAATCCCATCCAGTTCTGGCCTTTTATAGGTGGTGTTTCCTCTTTGGGCCATGGCTCTGGGTATAGCTGGGAAAGGCTCTTGGATCACTGCTCGCAGAAGTCCCCTACATCCCCTCCCCTTACCATAGACGATGCCCTTTAAACAGGTCCTGTGGCAAAAATAAACTTTGAACATGACTAGACAAGATGGCCTCCCAGGTCCCTGTCTGGGGGTCTGACGTGCTGAGTCTGATGGAGGTGATTTGGTCAGTGCGGCAAAGTGGCTGAGTCTATTACATTTGAAAATCATCTTTTTAATCTGTTCATTTGTGGTCAGAAGAGCATTTGTGAACAGAACGTCAGCTCCATGAGGACAGGGACATGGTCTGTTTTGTTCGCTGATGTAGCCCGAGGGCCTAGAACAGTCTGGACACACGCTAGCATTTCGATAAATATTTGTTGAACAAGCGAATAAATATTCCAGGCACAGGCATTTTATTCGCCATAGCTTTCATATACCATGGAGTATGTTTCCTGTTTCAAACGTAACTCAGCAGTTTTGAAAATATGCCTATGCTCTAGGGAAACTTGGGGTGATTATTGTGAATCCTGGAACAATTTTGCATCCTTTTTGCTTTTGTTCACTTCCAGTTTTTTATTTCTGATTATATGTCCTCTGCTTATCAAGTCTGTCCCTGGCTTTAGGTGGGTTGGTTTCCTCTCTTGATCATTTCTGTGTACTGCAGGGCAATTTTACCATCTTAGGGGCATTTAAAAATGACTGTGTCTGGGGCGCCTGGGTGGCTTAGTTGGCTAAGCGTCCGACTTTCGCTTAGGTCATGATCTCGCGGTTCATGGGTTCGAGCCCCGTGTCGGGCTCTGTGCTGACTGCCAGCTCAGAGCCTGGAGCCTATTTCAGAGTCTGTGTCTCCCTCTCTCTCTCTCCTAGAAATAAATTTTAAAAAAAAATATTTAAAAAATGACTGTGTCTGCCTTCTAAAGTATTTTGCCTTTTAAATTCATTTTCAGGCCACGTTACCTACTTAACCATTTTTCACTATTTTTAAATTATACATTCTTTTATATTTTTAGCAATTTGGATATAGCCTTCCCATGCAGAAAAAGACATCCAAAGGAACTGAAACCCCTATCTTTTTTTTTTTTTTGTATTAGTTTGTCCTAAAAAGAACAGTCAGGTTTCAGATGTTTTTTTTAAAACAAAAATACAAAAGACAAGCAGAGAGGGCATGGGAGGAGTATTTTTCAAGAGCCACACTATGAGGTATTATTTCTTCTTTCACTTTTAAGTACACCCATGTGTGGGTTGGGAAGGGGGTCTTGTGTTTGGTTCCAAATGCAGAACACTGGGGTTCACCTTGGCTCCAAAGTCAGCAGGCCCTGGGGCCCTGGGCAGGAGAGTTAATCTCTCCATGCCTCAGTTTCCTCATCTTTATAGTGAACACAGTAATAGTGTGTTCACCACCTTCCAGTTGCCCAGAATCAATGAGACAATGGAGCCGTGGCCCCCCCAGCAGGGCCTGGCACCCGGTGGGAGCACTGGAAGGTGCTGGCTCACGTTCCTGCAAAGAGCTGGGTCCTCGGTTTGACTAACGGTTGTTTAAAAACATAAAATGGCATCACAGGCTGAAATGTCTCAAAATAAGTAACCAGAAGTTCACACTGAACCAACTGCCATCTTGACCAATTTGCTTTCAATTTTTTTTTTTTTAATAAACACAACTTCTAAAATCACCTAAGTCACATCCATCACCTCATGAATGGAGAACCAAAGTGTGGTACATCCATGCAATGGAATATTATTCAGCCACTAAAAGAAATGAAGCACTAACACACACCAGGACATGGATGGGCCCTGAGAAGAGTACGCCAAAGAAGCCAGGCCGTGAAAGAAGCCAGTCCCAAAAGACCACAAGTCACAGGATTCAATTTACATGAACTATCCAGAATGGGGAAATTGTCCAGAAACTGTCCAGACTAGCGGTTCCCTAGGACTGGGGGCCAGGGAGGAGCGCGGGCTCAGAAGTAATAGCTAATGCGTATAGGGTATCTTTCTTGCCTGATACAAACATTCTAAAATTGACTGCAGTAGTGGCTGCACATAGGTGTGAAAATGCTAAAAACCACTGAAGTGGACACTATTTTTTTAAGTAATTTTTTGTTACGTTTATGTATTTATTTTGAGAGAGAGAGAGAGAGCCCGCAAGCATGCACACAAACCAGAGGAGAGGCAGAGAGAGAGGGAAACAGAGAGAATCCTGAGCAGGCTCCATACCATCAGCGCAGAGCCCTATGTGGGGCTCAAACTCACGAACTGTGAGATCACGACCTGAGCCGACACCAAGAGTCAGACGCCTAACCAACTGAGCCACCCATGTGCCCCTGAAGTGGACACTTTAAACAGGTGAGCTATATATGATCTCAGTAAAGCAGTTAAGTTTTAAAAAAATTACCCAGGTAGGACATGTTAATTATAGAAGAGCTAGAAAATACAGAAGAGTGAACAGAAGAAAAAAATATCTCCACCACCTCCATCTCCCCACTGGGAGCAAACCACTGATAGTATTGGGCGACTAATGTTCCATATAGTTTTCTAATGCTTAGACATACCCATATAGCATTTTTTTGTTTGTCTGGGTGTTTATTTGTTTACTTATATTTTTAAATTTTTATTATTTAAGTACGCTTGGCACCTATATAGTAGTTTATGGAAGTAGTTATGTTGTGTAAACAGCTGGTGTTTGTGTTTTCTCCAACACTCTAGCCTGTACAGCTCTGCACTGGGCAGATGTGTTTTCACATCTCCACGGGCCAGGCTGTGCTGAGGTTATTCTGGGCACAAGCACAGGCCTGGGCTTCTGGCCTCCCAACTTCCCAGGGAACTGGAAGCAGGTAGGGACCAGCCCACCCCCAGCGCCTCCCGCCCCGCCTGGCCTGGGCGCCAGGGGTGACAGGCAGGAAATTTATGAGCAGTTGGAGTTGGCTGCTATTTTCTGAGGGCGGGAACATGGTGTGAATCAAGGATCCCACTGTGTCCCGGCTGGGAGGGCCCTCTGAGGTCCCAGCCATCTACGATTTGCAGAGTTAGGGCCAGAGCCCCTTGCGGGCCAAAAGAAGCTGCCTGGGGACCATGAATTGGGAGAATTCATGTACCCAACAAAGATGTACTGAGTCCCTACTGGGTGCCAGCTCTGTGACAGGCACGGGGTCAGAGTCCCTGCCCTGGGGCAGCTGACGATGTTAACTCCAGGGGGAGGCTGAAAACCATGGCTGCTGGTACATGCTGTCGATTCGCCCGGTCCCCCTTGTGTTCGTGCCTCTCTGGAGGGGCGGCTGAGGTGGCCAGGGGCTCTGGGCTACGGTGTGCAGACAGCTGCCTGTGCAGCTAGGAGGCTCCCTGGTCCTCCGGACCCCAGGCTCCCAGGCAGGAAGCATGTGTGGGTCCGGCAGTCTAAGCTCCCCATTAACTGAGGCCTGGGGAGACATTCAAAGCTCAGTCAGTCAGTGACATAGGGAAGGACTTGCCCACCAGGAAGAAGGGATCGCCGCGTCAGACGACATTGAGGATGAGAGCTGGTAACCCTGGAGGCCCCTCCTGTGCTAAGATGCCAGCAGCAGAACCGGGTCTGGGTATGCTGGGCAAGCACCCCGAGAGCACTGTCCACACACCCCACGGTGTCCTGAAGCCTGACTCGGAGTCACTCCCGCCGGCGGGACCATCAACTCCAGGAGGGCAGCGTTTTATGGCTGGGTCCCTGCTGTGTCCCCAGTGCAGGACAAGCGAGGCTAACTCAAGTGCAGTCCCCTCACCCCCACTGCAGGCTGAGAAAAATGCGCATCTCCTCTGCACTCCCCAAGCACCGTATATGGACTCCCAAATCCCTCCGTGCCACGAATCATCGCTGGCTCCTGAGGGAAGGAAGGGGCCACGTCGTCCTGTCCACCACTGTCCTCCCAGGACTAAGGCCAGAAGTGAGCGAATCGGTGCCCAGAGCCACCATTTACTGAGGGTGGCGCTCCTTTGCACGTGCTGTCATACATGCTCTCTGGGAGGTGGCCATTGCTGCTCCCATTTTGTAGATGAGGAAACAGAGGCTGGTGCAGTTTCCCGGCTCTCTGGGTCATGCTGCTAAGATGCGGCAGAGCGAGGCAGCCGCCTGACCTCTCAACTTCTTCACTGACAAGCGGGACTGGTGCATCCCCAAGCCATCCACCCAGCCGCCACCTTCCTTGGTTCTAAGAAAATCTGTCTTTGTCCCTTGAGCCTAAGGGAAAGGTGGCTGGCCGTGGGAGGCCTGGCATTCCCGGGGCCACAGCCAGAACCATAAGGGGCCCAGCGCGCCTGCAGGGGAGGGCCCAGGAGACCCAAGGCCCCCGCCATGCCGACGCCTTCTTGGGCTACAGGCCGCTCTCTCTGGCTGCCAGTCTCTCCATTTCTTTCTCCACGCTTCGCCTGTGTGTCTCCGTGCCAACTCTCTCTTGGCCTCTCCCGTGTTTGTATCTCCCCGTCCGTCAGCCTATCTGTCTTTCTTGGCCCCCGCCCCACCCCACCCAGAGCACAGGGCACCATGAGGGTCGAGCTGGCCCGAGAGAGGCCTGAGGCCCAGCTGCCGCAGCTCCCCATCTGCTTCCCATTCTGTGATGTTGTCCAGCCAATTCCACTCAGCTACACACTGCTCTTCCAGACCCCAGGAGCTCAAGGAGCCCGTGACCTTGCCCCAGAGCCAGGGGAGGCACTAAGGCTGGAGGGGGGAGCAGACAGCTGGGCGGACAGGTGGCCCAGCCAGGTGAGGAAGGCCTTGCTCCCCGGCAGCTGACCGGGGGCCCTGGCCTATGCCCCTCATCCCCAGCCCCCACCCCTGCACGTGCTATACACGCACACACATCCCCCTAACCACAAAGCCGACAGATCCTGGGGATTGCTTGCCATCACCCTCCACATCTCTCAGTGCCTCCCTCTCTGATCCTTACTGCAACTGACAGCAGGGGAGATGGGGAGCCAGGCAGACGAGCCAATCCATGTCCACATGCTGGCCAGCACGCCTTTGCAAAGATCATGATGCATCTCCAGGAGACCCCCAGGGAGGAGTCGAGCTGTGGACATTTCAGGACCAGCAGGGCAATAATGTGTGGTCGTGCAGCCCCTGTAGAGCCCAAACAGTCAAACGACTTCCACAAAAACAGTGTGCAAATGAGTCTTAAGGTGAGAAAAAAACACCCCCCTCCCCCTTCGCATCATCCCTGGCCCCTTGTAGCTAGATTCTGGAGGCATGGTGGGATCTGAGCAAGCGGGGGACATCTTTGATCAGGGCTCCTTGCTCACTGCCACCCTGTCCATCAGTGACACCACAGAAGTAGCTCCCAGCCACACGAGGGAAAGGCCAAGGCTGGAAGAGAAATGATTCTTTTACCCACGTGCATGTGCACTCGCACACTTACTGGCAGGCAATGCAGCGTGGCGGCTGAATGTGCCAGCCACAGTATCACACAGCCTCTGTGTGAACGCTGACTTCCTCATTCTACCAGCTGTGTGACCTTGGGCAAGTTCCTTAACCTCTCTGTACCTCAGTTTCTTCACCTATAAAGTGGTAATAATAGTAATCTACTGCAGGAGGCTGTGGGGAGGCCCCGAGAACACAGTGGCGGCCACGCAAAGCCCTCAGCATTAGGCAGCCACGTGCCAGAGCTCACATGTGTGTGTCTGTGTGTCCTTGCCATTGGCCCGTTAGCTCCTCAAGGCAGGACTGCATCTCCACCTCAGACTGCCAGGGTCCCACCCAGTACTGGACAGAGGAGCGCCTATTAGATACGGGGGAAGAACTGGAAACCCTTCCTTTCCTATGACTTCCCTTCTTCCGTTCTTCCAGCAAACATCTACGGAGTGTTTAGGCCATGCTGGGCTCCCTTTGAGGGCACTGTGGAGGCTGCAAAGAGTGAAACAGACATGGGGCCCTGCCCTCCCCGCCCTGACATCCTAGAACCAGCCCTTGCACAGACGCAGACTTCCCTAGAGAAAGGAAGCCCCGTGTTTTCTGTGCCAGAACAGCTTGGACAGGTCCTTTCCTAATAATTGAGCCACTTCCCTGCATTCTCAGTCCGATGTTACTGGATGTACTTTAGCTTCCTCTTGACAACCCAAGGTCAAGCCCAGAAACATCGGGCCAGAGAAGGGACCTCCACGGGTCCTCGAGCCTTTGGGGGCCCTTTACTCGGACACCAAATGGCTCGGAGCCTCTGGCACAGCTTTTTGTTTTTCTGTTTCTTCCCACACCATCAGGCCTCTGGCTGTGACCCCGGGCGCTGTCACTGCACCTGCTCCAGGAGCTGGTCCACCACTTCAATGGGTTATTTCTGTTCAGCTGCTCTGATAGGAGACACCGGGGAGTCAAGCTTGTCAGACAGTGTGCAGATTAAGGGTAGTGCGCTCTGAAGAAGGTCCCTCTAGGGCTCCCACGTGAGCTTTTATGCATGGCCCTTGTGTCATTTAGCCTTTCACTCCAAGGGGTGGGGCCTTTGTTTTGTTCTCCAATGTGACCCTGTGCCCAGAACAATGCCCGACGCATCGTGAACACTTCAAAGCATTTATTCTTAAATAAATGTGCAGGAGCTTCATGCTTGCTTCTACCTTTTCTGCCCTGGTTAACTCAAGAGACTGAGCAAGTAAGAATCACTGTGTGTATATGCTAAGGGGGTGGGTGGGCGAAAGTGGGTCAACCTTTGCCGATAAGCATGCTGGCCACCCACCCATGTCTCACGTGTGCATGCTGGTGGGGCCGTGGGGGCAGGAGGACATCACTGTCATGGACTGGGCGGGGTGATTCTCAGCAACACCGCTGCCCACCTGGACAGGAACTCAACCCACCATGTAGGAGGCCAGACACCCACCAGGATGCCCGTGCGTGCATGTGCGTGCAGGACAGACAGGTGTTCTCTGCATGGCGATGGAGTCAAGTCTTCTGTGGGCAGCCCCGTCTGCTATCCATTCTCTAAATCATTGGCTGGGAAGGGAACCCTGGGGGTCTCTCTGCCCAGTGTCCTGATGGACAGGGAGACCTCTCTGACTACGCAGCATTTCCAGATGAAAACGCCCTTTCTCAGCCATTGTTTCCTTGGAGCCTGCTCACCTCTGGCCATTTCCATCCATGTTTTAGGAGGAGCAGAGCTTGGAGAAGGCAAGTTGCTGAGGTCACAAAGCCCATGAGTGGTCGGGCTGACACTCAGACCCACATCTCCCGGCCCTGGGCCTTTCACTGCCAGACTCCAAGGGTGAGTCACATAGCTGCTTAATCCTGCTGCAGTCCCAGCTGAGATGTCTTTCTCACTTTTGGGGGGAGCACCCCTTCTTCTAGGGAAGGTAGGGGATGTCTGGCCAGGATGACTGATGAGGAAGAATGTTCTTTCCAGCAAAGCCGCTATCCTGCCTTTGGATGTAACATGAGGATAAAGTACCCAGTGCTGTGGCAGTCACTATGTAGCCATGAGGCGAAGACAGAAAGAAGCCTTGGAGCCCAGGAAGCAGCTGCCTCCTTTCAGCTTTCCTGAGAAACAGGAACCTCTACTTAGTTTAAGCTGCTGCTTGAGGGGGGATCTGTGATCTGAAATGCAAAGCCTTCCTCACTGATTCAGGGGAACAAGGAAACAAACTCCCCAAATAGGGGCCTGAGGGAACACAGGGGCATTTCCCTGGTTGTGTTTTGAAGCCCCTAGTTTATCCTTCCCTCAAGTCTCTGCCCTAGAATATCTGCCTTCAGCCTAGGAATACTCAGCCCCAGCTGTGTGGATATTAGTTGAAGGAATGGTGTCCATTACTTGGGGGCTTCCTATGTACCAGAATCTGGGACACAAAAATGAAAGGGCACCCAGTCTGGCTAGAGAAGCAGGCACCAAACAAACACTGTATACCATATATTGTTTAGTGTGGGAGTTATAATATCACCTAATATATCGTGTAACATACCAGCTAAAAATATAATGTAACGATATAACATGAGTTCCGGTATATCACATAATAGAACATCTTATGTTGTTACTTCACAGCCTAGCTTAGGACACTCTCCTGAATTAGACTATACACACCCCTGTGGTAAGGGCAAGTAGAGTGGCTCTGCTTATGAGGCCCTGAGGAGGAGCCTGGGGTAGGGGTCAGGGAGGGCTTCCAGGAGGAACTGAGCCTTCCAGAATGAGCAGGAGTCAGCCAGCCAGACAGGGGAGAAGGGCATTCCAGGCAGAAGGAACAACATGAGCACAGAGGCCCAAAATAGCCCCTTTGGGCGAGGAGTTCCTTGTTGCTAGAGTGTAAATTGGGACACAGGGAGTGACCGGCTGGCTGGAGCCAGGTCACTTGGGGGAGGGTCAGGTGTCCTATTGGGGGTGTGGCCTCTACTCTTGGCCTGTGGGGAGCCCCTGAGGGTCCCAAGTGAGGCAGTCAGAGCTGGCTTCTTGCTGAGCTGCTGGGGGCGGGGGGGTGGGGGGGAAGCAACGGAGCCGGGCAGCTGGGCCAGGTCCCTGGTGGCTGTGGGTTCTGGGTGTAGGGCCAGGAGGGTCCTGAAGGAAGAAATGGCTCCCTACCTCTCCCTCCAGAAATATTTTTACTAGGAGCTCACGGAAGGCAGGGACTGATATTTCCCCCTAGAACCAGCTTTCTGGTCTGCTAGGGCAGATAAAGGGAGGAGCCGGATCAAGGACAGGCGAGGAAGCAGGGCCTGCAGGCGCCCCTCGGAGTGGGCCCTCTGCTGTGCTGGGTACAGGTGCGTAAGGCCGGGCAGGGAGCAGGGAAGCCTCAGGGCTGGAAAGCAATTTCTGCTCACTGGGCTGACTCCACATTACAACCAGGAGCCTGGGGCCAGTGGTCAACTCCTCCATCCCTGGGTCCCTCGGCACCTTTGGCCCCACAAAAACCAATTTCTCAGGCAGAGGACGTGGGGGAGAGGAGGGAGTTCACGAAAGTTTTACATACTTTGTGCATCACTCCCTGAGTAGATCCGGCAGGCAGGCTGGGCATCTTCCAGATATGATGCTTGAACATGGCCACCCAGTCACACAGCCCCAGGGCAGAGCTGAGGCTGGCTTCAGAGTCTGGGCCCAGACACCTGCCCACTGAGACCAAGCAAGGAAGGTAGATCTCAGCCCACTCTGAGCCCTTCAGACGGCGAGATTAATGGCCCTGAAATTGTGATCAACTTAAATATTTGGTCCTTCCGGAGCTGCCTCTCTCCAACTAAAACTGGGAGGGGAGGAAAGGAGGGCAAAAGAATGGCATGCAGGGGCCTGGGCACAGTGTAGATGAGACACACAGACACCCTCCAATGCCCACAGTCCTTGGCTTATAAGAAGCCAGCCATGCATAGCCACGGGACAACATGCTTTTTTCCACTGCTGTGGTGAGGGGTTCTGGAGCTTCTGGGTCTGCTGGGGCGGTGGGGGGAGGGGAGCGACAGTGGGAAAGGGGTGCAGGGAATTGAGAAAGGAAAGGGGAGACCCCAATCCCTTGGCCCTGACCTGTGGGTCCCCCCATATCAAATCAGCACCCCCGACACTTGGGAGGCATCCCTCTCCCCACCCCCACCTGGCAGCCCCAGGACCTCAGCTCTCAGCTCCACATCCGTCCTCCACGGGGTATGAGGAAGGCGGGCTCATCCGCCATCGCCTGTCCTCCCGGATGCTGCTGTCCCAGCTGCCGGCCCTGCCCCAGTACCCCATGGCCTCCAGACAGACCACCAGGCGACTGCTCCCAAGAGGTGCCCAGATTCCAGGCACACATCTTCCAGAAGCCTCTGGCAGAGGCAGCCAGTTCTTTAAAAAGGCTTCATGTCATACTGCAATCAGCTGAGGGGCCCAAGCACAAGGGTGTTTATGAACACCACCGATCTCCCAAAGCATCTCCACGGTGCTTTCTGACGAGCCGACGGGGGTCTCTGCATTATCTTCATCCCACAGACATGGCTGGCATCTTTGATGCCTGGGTTTATGACTTTCTGCCTCTCATCCAAGACCTGAGCATTGGTGGCCGGGCCCTGCCTCCCAGGCACCTTCTTTCCCTTCTGTCCCCCCCAGCCCAGGTTTTACAAAAACAGTCACTTCCAACNCCCAGATTCCAGGCACACATCTTCCAGAAGCCTCTGGCAGAGGCAGCCAGTTCTTTAAAAAGGCTTCATGTCATACTGCAATCAGCTGAGGGGCCCAAGCACAAGGGTGTTTATGAACACCACCGATCTCCCAAAGCATCTCCACGGTGCTTTCTGACGAGCCGACGGGGGTCTCTGCATTATCTTCATCCCACAGACATGGCTGGCATCTTTGATGCCTGGGTTTATGACTTTCTGCCTCTCATCCAAGACCTGAGCATTGGTGGCCGGGCCCTGCCTCCCAGGCACCTTCTTTCCCTTCTGTCCCCCCCAGCCCAGGTTTTACAAAAAGAGTCACTTCCAAGTGTCCCCAATCCTAACAGTTCTGAGAAGGAAAGGACTCTGGCAGCATCCAGGAGAACTAATTAGGTGGTCTTCAGGCACCTCCGAGGAGGAAGAAAAGTCGTAAGCAGTGTAAGAAGAGGAAGAAAACAACATAAAAAGAAAACGAGGGGAAACAAAATAAAAACCAGAGATAAAAAGTCCGGAGAAAACGGCGGCGCCTGAGAAACAAGAATTCCAGCCGCCAACTTTTACGGCGTCCAGCCCTGTTATTCATAAGTGAGTTTCCTCTCTCACAAAGGACCTTTTGCACGGTTTTCCCTTCTGCCTCCAAACCAGCTGCTCGCGCTGTTGTATCCTGAGTGATGATGAGGCTCTGAAAGGGTTTTTTGGGAACAGATGGCCAGGGGAGAGCTGGGGAATGTGCCAGCAGAGGGCCGGGCGGGCTGCCAAGGCCTGCGGTGACTGAGTGCTTGGGCTTCCAGCTCGCGTGCTTTCCCTGCCCTCTGCCCTCCGTGGCGCCAGCAGGCCTTCCCAGCGAGCGCTCGGAACATCTGGAGTCTGGGGCTGCCAGGAGGGGGGGCGGCGGCGGCCGGGCGGGGGACCCTCTGTTCCAGCGAAGCTCCCATGGACTCGCCACCAGGCCCGCCTCGCAGAACAGCTAATCAAAACCACAGCGGCCCGAATGGGAACCAGGCGCGCTCCCAGCTGCAGCCAGAGGCCGCCAGGCGGCTTAACCCGGTGTCAAGCCTCGCTGGCGGTGCAGNCTGGGGGGCTGTCGGCTCCCTGCAGCTAAATGGGGCCTCCACGTGCTGCCACCCGGCTGCTTACATAAGAGCTGCTGCTCGGGGCAAGGCGCTGCCCCCGGCATTTGCTCGGGGCCGCTGGGCACTGGCCACCCCGATGGGCAGTGGGTGAGCCTGAGGGCCTGGCAGGCCCCCAGAACTGAAAAGCATGGGGCTTGGAACCAAAGAGACACAGGCTGGAAACGGCTCCACCACTTGTTAGCCATGTGGCCTTGGGCAAGTGCCGTCTTCTTGGCCTCGGCTTCCCCCCTGTGCAATGGGGAAAGAGGTCCTACCCTGTGGGCTTAGTGTAACCTGAGGCAGACATAATGTACGTGAGGTGCCTGGCAGACAATGGCCACTCACCGCATGGTCAACACGATCATTGGGGGCAGTTTATTAGCGTTATTCCTGTGTACAACCAAACATTATCCACGTTTTTTGGTATGAATCCATGAACTTGAAAAGCCAGCGAATTTCTGAGTCAGCTGCACATTCACCTTATGGGTGCAGGACCGGGAGTTTGGGCTGAAGTACTGGAGAGGGGAGGGGTCCCCCATTCGGAACTATTCATTCTTATCCGCCTTTTGGTTGGTCAGCCATTCATCCAGCCCAGGCACTGCCCATTCCTGAGACAGTCCTTCCTGGGGTTCCATATGAAGTTGTGACCTTACTGCTATAAATTCCTGAGATTTCCTTTCTGGCACTCACGGAGAAAATGCCAGCCCCTTCTCATATGGGAACCTGCTTAATCCTTCCAGCAAGGTGGCAAGGAAGGCATGTGGGCTCTCACTTCACAGATGAAGGAATGGGGAATCGGAGAGGTTGAGTGACATGCCTAAGGTCACACGGCTAGGCTGTGCCCATGTCAGGACTCAAACCCAGGTCTCCGGCCCCAAAGCTCTACACTTTGCCTACTTCAAAGTCTTGCTGAGGGTCTCCCTGTTACGCTTTTACATGTCTTAAAGTGACACAGCTCACCAGAGAGAACGGAAGAGAACTGTAGGGTTCAACCTGACCCCCCACCTACACAGACACCCTTTCCCCAGCATCGTGGATGGAGGGTCACTGAGCCTCTGCAGGCATTTCCAGAGGGACACTCTTGCTCAAAGAGGAGCTGGTGGGGGCGGGGGGTCTCTGAAGGTCTCTGCATTCCCACGGGTGTTTGGTTAGAGCCCAGCGGGGTCCTCCCGTGTCTGTGACCTTCTGACCACGGGTGGTTGGTTCTTTCTTGCTGTGCCAGAGACTCCAAGTTTTCACTCATGGACAGCAGGCTCCTGACTCACATCAGACAGGGAGCAGTTTGGAAAAGGAGACAGGAGGGGGGTGAAGGGTGCGTGAAGGCAGAGAGGAAAGCAGCACCAGCCTCTACCCCACTGTGGGACCACCCGGGGAACATCAGAGGGCCGAGTTCTGCCTTCTGGGGAAAGCTGGCTCTGAGCTCACCTGTGAGGATCCCTGGCCAAGGATCCCCCAACCCAGTCCCTGCCAGACTTGTGGACTAATGATGTCAAATGTGAGAGGAGAAACGGCAGCTGAGAGAACACTGTTAGAGCAAACAGCTGGCGACAAACGTCTATGTAATTGGAATGCCAGAAAAAATAAATTGCATCCATTTTTATGACTAGAAGGGAATTTGATGGTGGTTTCCCACCCACCCCCTTATTTTCCCAGCATAGATGGACTCTATGGGCTTTGAAGGCAAATGGTATTTAACTCAGCAACTTAGCCGGGAGGATTTGGAAATAGAACCTCCTCTCACACGTCCACTTCCACGTGGGAGGCAGGACAGGGAAGGGTAGGGGCCCCTGCACACCTCTCTGACTGGCTAAGGGACCTTGGCCAAATTCCTTACGCCTCCGAACCTCAGCGTCACTATCTGTGCAACGGGGCAGCACCAGTACCCCCCTTATAGGCCTGGTGGGAAGAGTCACGAGGCAATACATGACAAGATCCAAGCACTGTGCCCAGCACGTAGCCCAGGCTCTAAGAACATCAGGTATGACCAGTGTTCCCAGGACACACCGCGCTGGAGAGCCGGCAGTTTCCGTCAGCAACTCTCAGGTGTGTGTGAAGTGCCCACACGGGGCACAGGGAAAGGAACACATTGAATCATTCAGACAGAAAAAGGGGCTGAGGTGACCTCAGCAGGGAAAGCCCGACCAGAAAGGGCCTTAGAAATCACTTCTGGTGACACCTCGCCTCACGGAAGCGGCCAATGAGGCCCCAGTGCAGGTGACTATAAACACGCAAGTGGGGACGGAGCCAGGACGGTGCCCCTTGGTGGACACTCTAGGGACACAGGAGCCCAGACGCACAGGCAGCTGCATCCAGCCAGAGCAGGAGCTCTCGACACTGTCACTTGCCTCAGGGCTTGGGTAGAGTCCACAGAAGGCTCTGGGCTCAGCCACTCAAACACTAAGGGGCCCCTTGAGATGCCCTTGGCTCCCACGGACCCTCAACCCAAAACCAATGTACCACCCCCGCTTGTCCACAGCACCAAAGCTACAGAAGTCCACACACAAGATGTTCTTCCAAAAAGGAGCCGGTTACCGTGGGACCTGCCATCACCAAGAAAAGCCTCCGCCACCTAAAAAGCAGCAGGAAAAGAGGGAAGACATAACGTCTGATGGAGCTGCCATCAGCTTCAGGGCTTCCTCTGGCCCAGATCACCCAACGCGTCAGGAGCAACCTCCGGTCTTACAGAGCCAGCCTCCCTCCACCTGGCACAGTCCCCAGGGGGTCCCTAACTGCTGCCCAGGCTTCTGGAACAGCCTTTAACTCAGTGTGTCATGGAGTTTTCTCTCGGCCCATCCCCTAACAGCCTGCAAGCAACTTCAGGGCACGGACTTACTGGCCATTTAGCGCTAGCATTTAAACTATGCCTTCAACGTTAGGAGCTGTCATTATCACTCAGTAGGTTAAAGTCGCTGGAAAGAGGCATCCTCGATTGTGGGAAATTGGTCCTTTCCTATTCTGCAGGTCTGGCAAGGCCCACCCAGCCCAGGTGTGAAACAGCCTTCTGTTCTTCTTTCTCTTTCTCCTCCTCCTCCAAAGCTCCCAGGAGTTGCTGCTTTAAAAACAGGAGCTGCAGAAACATGGCTCAGAGCCAGGTGCTTAACGTGCATTATCTCCAGCTACAGCCAGAGTCAGAACTGNGCCTCTGACACAGGCCTCACCGCACAACTAGGGCTTCCAAATGAGTCTCTGAACCCTCAAAGTTGCATTCCGTGAGGACCAGAGACAGAGGACCCACCGGTCAAGGGACACAGATCTCCCGCCCTGGCAGGGAAGGGCTGAGATGGGACAGAAGGATGCACCTGGGACCAGGGGTGGGGGCTGGGGGAGCTGAATTCAGATAAAATCCTGTTCTTAACACAGGTCTGGCGGAGTGGGCAAGTCAGCTCATCAGCACTAAGGGGGAATCTCAGATGACGTGGTACGCAATCTCTCAAGGAGGCATCCTGAGAAAGAGAGAACACATGAACTGTGTGAGGGAGCCATCGAGTGGGACAGCTGAAGCTGCTATCAGTCGCACTGGTGAGGGTCACTGCCATGTACAGAGGACTTCCTTTGAGCCACTTACACTGGCACGTGTTTTCTAGTTTGTTCCCTTCTTTGCTTTCTACCTCTCTCATTAGGATTTAAGCCTGGCTCACACCCGTCCCCAAACCCTCAGTGGTTGCAGGAGAGAGGTCCAGAGGCTTGATCTGAGCCCCAAATCCATATACTCTGTGTACAGGGACTATGGAGGGTCAAGCCTCAGTGTGTAACTCACTGCACGTGCTCAGTGAACATTGAATGAATGGATGAATGAGTGAGTGAGTGAATGAATGATCAATCTCCAGGGATACCAACCTCCTTCGTTCTGGTTAACAAAGAGGTGGCCTGCCCCAGGCACTCAGGGCCACCAGGCAGGTCACTAGAGACCATCCCTGAGGAAGGCCATCTCAGAACTTGTCTATCTGCATGGTGACAGAGATACAGAGAAGCAAGGGTCACAGAAACGGGGTGGCCCTGCGAACCCCCTACCTGCCAGGGCACAACGCTGGGACTGGAGAAGTCCTCAGCTGTCCCGGCAACTCCAGGACCCTGTCCATCCAAGTCCTCTTGGCAGTGCTGACTGTGCAGACACAGCCCTTGGGAGGTAGCAGTCCACGGACAGATGCAAGCGGCCCCATGCTCTTCTGAGGTGAGGCATGACCCCTGCGTGGACACAGGCTAGAAAGGGCTTGAGAAATCACTGATGATGTTCCCACTGGGCCCATTTATCAGCGAGAGAACTGAGGTTCAAAGGGGTTAAGAAACGGGTCCAAGATGACACAGCTGGTAGGTGACTGTGAACTCAGGGTTCTTTGACTCCCTGAACCACAGTCTGCCACCTCAGTCTCCCAATCTGGACGATGGGAGAGTTGGAGCGGATGGCCTCTAAGGTGTCTTAGATTTGCAGTGATTTCAGGGGAAGCCAAAAGCTCATCTCTACTGGGCACCTTCACCCCATCCCCTTCTGTCCTCTGCAGCCCAGGACAGGGTCTGCTCCAATCAAGGAACAGGGAAGAGAGGGGGCCTCAGCACTCCTTTCTTGCTGCATGGGGGTACTTTGGGGGGGAGGTGAGAGGATGAGGGGTGGATTTGGAGCAAATGGCGCCTGGCCACCCTGCCCATCCACACCTCCGGACCGCCCAAATGCCACTGGAAGTTCACCCAGAGTTTACAAACCTCCTTTGTCACAGAGCCCTGCATGAAGCCATCAATCACGCCCTTAATTTACCCGTGTCACTTTCCAGAGGAAAGCCGCCCTGCCAGCAGCCAGTGGCGCTTCCTCTCTCACCCACTTGATGAGGATTTCATCTAATTGGTCCATGTTAAATCACTCCCAGGAATGCAACGTACAATTACTGCAGCAGCGGCTGGCGGTAAGGACGTGCGTGGCCCTCCTTGGTGGAGGCAGGAGAGTCCG
>NW_027530497.1:129162-139798 GCF_008692635.1 Crocuta crocuta | reverse complement strand
GGGGGTCCCTGGCTCTGGGCCCAGAGGCCTCTGGGAAACCTGGAGAACCCAGAGAGGAGCCTGCTGGAAAGGAGGGCTGAAGTAGGAACGTCAGGCATGAGAGGGAGAAGCAGGTCAGGAAGGACGGAGGAGGCAGAAGGAAGGATGGAGGATGCCAGTCACCGGGCTTCCCCACCCTCCCCACCCCTGGATGGCACCCAGGGCAGCCGGACATCTCTCACAGCCTCCACCCTCCTTGTGGACACAGCCTGGGCCCCACCCTCTGTGTCTCTTCCCCTAGCCTCATAAGAACAGACATCCAGAGGTTTGTCACAAGCCTTGCTCAGGACTGCCTGGCCCTGCCCCCCAGTTGGAAAGGCTGGAAGCACAGGCTATTCAGAGACCACAGCTGTGCCCACCACCTTTTCTCTTGCACACATGTCTTTAAATACATCAAGTTTTGTAGAGGCTGTTCCCTCTGTCTTGGATGCTGTTCCATGTTTCATCTTCCTGGTGACCTCTTGGTTGTCTTTCTGATCCCAGATCAAATACCACTTACACTAAGATGCCCTTTCAAACTCCCTTGGGCAGGAGAGGTAACCTGTCCCTCCTCTGCCTGGCCTTCCACTACCCTTAGCAGAGACCTCCAAGAGCACCTTGCCATCCCATACCATTCATATCTACTGGCAGGAGGGTTACTCTGACCATGCTGTGAGCTTCACGGGGCCTGGGACCGTATGTCTGTCATTGTTATAGCCCCTGCCCAGCACGCTTGGTATACGGCCGGGGCTCGGCAAAGCTCTTCAGAATGAATGAATGAATCACAAATATCACTCGCCTTAACACACAGCCTCAGGTAATCCACAGGCCAAATCACACTCCCAAAACATGCCAAAGGGCTCTCCCGGGCTGTCACCCTGCTCAGAGGATCTCACCCTGATACAAATGTATCAGGGGCCGTGTGGGCACACCAGCACCAGAGCACATAGAGCCAGAAAGCGCTTCAGATACACTATCTTCCACAGTAAGTGAGCAAACCCAGGCCCGGAGGCCCAGGGTGACTGTCCAAGGTACCCACCAGCCCTATTACCGGAAGTACCGTCACCCCCATGATCCCAGGGGCATGAGGAGCTCCGAAGCTGGAGCCACCCCCAGCAAACCTCTAAGAGGCTGATTTCGCTGGGCCACTTAGAAGCCTGGGTGAGAGTGGGGCGGCCCGATTTCTCTTCCCACCTCTCCCATTCCCCTCCGGAGGCCGTTGCCCAGGTGGCCGGCACCTACCTTGCGCTTCTTGGCACGCCCCTCGGCCTGCAGGGTGCGAGTGCAGCGCTGCACACACTCGGAGAAGCTGAGGTTGCTGTGGTCGGCACTGTAGTCGAGGTCGGCCAGCCGCGCCAGGGACAGGATGTAGTTACAGGCGATCCTCAGGATGGCCAGCTTGGACAGCTTCTGCCCATACGAGTAACACGGCACCTGGGGGTTGAGATGGCATCAGGAAGGGCTGCCGGGGGTCTCTGTGCTGAGAAGGCCCAGCAGGGCACCCCGGCCAGACCAATGTAGGGCCTCTCACAGTGATGTCCCACCACCTGAGAGGGGACTGCCGGGCAGCAGAGGTGGCCTGTCTAATCCCTTGACACGGATTTTATTTTCGAAGCACCTGCTATTCCCCACATGCACATCCCAACTCATCCACTCACAAACACCGGGAGGCATCCACGTTCCCATTTTGTAGGGGAAGAAACTGAGGCTCAGCTCATGCCCACCAGGCAATAGGAAGGAAGCATATGAGTTCCTGCTGTGATGGAGCTCTGTCCCCCAGCTTCCCGAAGGAGTGTCTCTGAGAGACCGGATACAGTTATCCACTCCGACATTCCATTCCTTCACTCACGCAGTGACACTTGTTTGGCTGGACACTTGGGGGCCCAACTACGAACAATAACTCAATTCCTGGCTTCAGAGAACTCAGGCTCAAGAGTCGCGTTACCACGTCATAATGGGATTAGGTACCCAGGGCTCTGAGAACGTACACGAAGGCAAGAGTCAGTGCTTAGCTGGGAGGGCACATATATGGTTGGCTTTCTTTTTCTCTTCTCTCTCTCCTTATGCCCTCTGGACCAGAGGTGTTGCTGGGCATACAACAGGTGCACAATAAATACTTACAGCCCCAACCAGACATGCTTGTCAGTGACCCATTGCCAAGTACATGCTCGCTAATGGCACACAGGTTTGTACGGTGTGATGAGATAGAACCTCTACCTTTCTAACGCTGTCCTGTGTGAGCAAAGGGTGACGAAGACTACAGCTGAGCTCTGCACTGTGACGTGCAAATGACCACAAGGTCCACCTGACCGGTGCTGATACAGCCCACTGCCCCTCTGACGCACTGTTCACCTACACGGCTGAAACATACTGACCCAGCATCCAGGGCACTAGTCTCCGCTGCTCTCTGGCTCTCCAGGATCTCTACCCAGCAGCCACCCCTACTACCACTTCTGGTACTGATTAACCCCCATCTCACGGAAGGGATCACCCCAGCATGTCCATCCGACGAGTGTTTGGTAAGTACTCCCCGTATGCCAGGCACTGTTCCGGGCCAGTGGTTCTCAACTGGGGGATGACTGTGTCCCTCAGGGGACTATGGGCAATGTCTGCAAGACATACCTACCTGTCCATCTTGGGGAGCAGTGGAGGGGAGGTGCCACTGACTCCTCCTGGGTAGAGGCCAAGGTTGCTGCTAAACAGCCTGCAATGCCCAGAGTCCTCTAAGGCCCCCACCAAATAAGAGTTGTCTGGCCCAAACTGTCAGTGGTGCAGCGACTGAGAAAACATGAAGAAGATAGTCGCCTCAGATGGGGACTCTAAGTGCATCATCTATTTTGATCTTACTTGAAACCTCACCCTGTCCAGGAGCTCTCTCTGACCTTTCCTACCCAACCCTAAGCCAGGGCACAAGGAGAGGAGTGCACAAGGGAGCACCTCCCCTTAACATGCTCTAACTCACGACTATCGTAACTCATTTAATGGCCAGTCTCCCAGTGAGCCATTGGAGGAAGGCCCATGTCTGCAGGACCTATCACAGGCCTCAGCCATAAACAGGCTCTCAAAAGCATTTGCTGAATGAGGGAATGAATGAATACATGAATGATCTACCTCCATGTTCATCAGGTGTCTCCAGAAGGTTCAGAAGTGGGTTCAAAGCCCTTCCCTCTCTCTGAGGATGGAGATTTAGCTATTCAGCGTAGAGCTGAAGCACACGTCCCTTTTGGTCATCTGGGTTCAACTCCTGACGCTAGCTCTCCGCAGCTGTAAGAGCCTCGGTGAGTGACATCACCTTTCCAAGCCTGGGTTTCCTCTTCAGATGCCCCCAGGACTGCCCTCCCGGCAGGGTAGGTCTAAGTGAGATGATGGGTGCACCCCACAGAGTAAGGCCTGATACAAGTCAGTGAGTTATGACTTCAGAACCTCTCCAAAGAGGGGCTCCGGAGCAGCTGGCTCATCCCCCACCACCCGGGTCCCCCACCACCCGGGGTCCTGAAACGGCACCCACCCCAGAGGCAAGGTTTGCTGTCTCCTTCTGAAATCTTCCAGCCGCCAAGGAGTTGTCCCTCACCAGGCTGGCAAACTGTAGGAGCAGCAGCTTGGTGACAGACAGAATGCCAGCCTCCTGTGCACTCGCCCTTCCCACCTCCCACACCCGGCCCTGGCTGTGGCTCCAAACCCATCCAAGAAAGGCCAGCAGAATAATGCACTTTGCCTGTTCCCAACCAGAGGCCAGAGAATCCTGCTCTATCAGCCTGAACAAATAAACAAGGTCTGTGGGACAGAAACATTCCCGGGATCAGGTGGGAGGGGGGAAATCTCAAAAGCCAGCCCAGCAGCTCTGGGTCCTCTGCACCCCAGGAGGGAGTGCCTATCTGGCAGAGGCCTTTGGGCACTGGGCGCAACTCCAGGGACACAGGTCCCTGCTGTTGTTTTCACCCAGGAGCCGTGCTGGGAGTTACCCAGCTCAGTGAGCTCTTGGGCCCTGAACAGACGGGCTTTCCTGCCAGCGGGGAGCAGGGATCGCAGGAAGGAGCTGCACATAGGGCTCCAGGGACACTGCAGGGTTCCAGAGCAACCGATGAGGCCGAGACCAACCTAGGGGCTACCGTGCCAGGCTCGGGGCCAGTTGTGTCACTCTGTCCCATTGTTTCTATCAAAACCCAGATCTGACAAGGAAACCATCTATCTAGTTGTATATCTGGCGCTATGGGAACAGTTTGCAGGTTGTTTGTCCCCTTTAAAACCTTCCCCAAAATAAAGGCCCCTGAGCTCCCCAGGCTCCCTCTGCCACAGGTGGCCCTGTATTGGACACCAAGGGCACTTTTGGGGTAGCTCACTCTTCCTCTTCCCCTCCCCTGGAGGGAGGTGTTCCTCAGCTCACTTGGCTAATTTCAGACCCTCCTGGAATTTTTAAGCCCCAGGATGCAGCTCCTTGGCCCCAGAAGCCTTTTCAGAAGCACCCTGGCCTGGCCTGGCCCCTGCAAAGAGTCTAGCAGCAGGTCCTAGTTCTGGGAGGCGGAGGTAGGGTGGAAAGAGCCAGTCTGAGTCGCAGACACTTATCCGTGGCTTCACCTCTCTGAGCCTCAGTTCCCTCACCTGGAGAGCATGGATAACGATGCCTGGGGACTCCACATGATTGTGGGGACTGGCCACCTCTTGCTGTTTACTGTGATCTACTAAGGGTATTTTTGAGACAGTGCCTATATTTATCTTTAAACTTTATTTATCTATGGTCTTAATACAATGCCTATATTTATCTTTAAAAAGTGAGGTAGAAATGATCGCTTCCACTTTACAGAGAAGCATCTGATGCCTCAGCTACTGGGCTCCTTCCAATGAGCCAGAAGCAATTGGTTGAGGATTTGGATGAGCCTTTACAGCCAAAGGTTAGGGGACAGGCAGTCCACCCTTCTGAGCTGGGGATGGAGAGTTCTGGACTGATAATCCCAAGGGACCTTAGCCTTTTGCATTACCAGCAACCCCACCATCTGCAGGGGAACCCCTCAGCAGCTGTCTGCAACCCTGGTCAGAGGACACAGGACACAGGAGACAGCGGGGTCACTTGGCTTCAACTCTTGACAGATGCCCAACTTCCAGGAAAGTAAAGCACCTGCCTCGTGCTCACTCCATCAGGATTCTCAAGCTTCAGAGGACCAGGGGTGGGGATTTTCACAAGGTCCGCTATGCCCCTCCCCTGAAGCATTCCATCCCACCCACCCGAAGCCAGACTCTCTTGGCTCTAGGAAGCAGGAGAAGGTGGAAAGGGCACTGGCCTGGGAGCCTGAGGACCCGGCTGTACTCCTGGCCGTCCAATGTGACCTTAGGTAGTTCCGTAACCTTAAAGGACCTCAGTTTCCTCACCAACAACATGATCATCAAAATACCACTGCCTCAGAGTGGGAGCCCAGTAGGCAAATATAGGAAGCTGCTACAGAGAAACAAAGCCAAGGACCTACCAGTCCCTGCAGGAAAGTCCTCAAAGCCCTCCCCCTCTCCAGACCCAGCCCAGGATGCCCTCCGGGTAGCCCATTGGGACTCCTGCATCAACAGAGCTCCAATATCACCGTGTCTCTGAGCTCGACTGCATCTGAAACTATTCTCTAATCGCTCAGTGAGTGCTGGCTGCCTGGGGTGAATCCACGTGGTGCAGGGCTGTGCGAGGTCCTTGTCAAGTTCTAGGGCAATAGGTTCTCTAAAATCCCCTTTCCACCCAGCCGTGAGGCTGGACCCTGAGAACCTGGGCCTTAGTAGTTAAGAGCCACGGCCCCAGGGCTAGACAGACCTGGGTACAAGTCCTGGTCACTCACTTAACCTCTCTGTAGTGCTCTCATCTATAAAATGGGAAGATGGCAGTAGTGATGTGCAACAGGCTCAGGTTTGCCCAGTGCAATGAGGTTAATAGACAGCCACCTGGTGACCATGGTCATGAGGAGGCAGAGTAAAGCCCTCTGTCACCCCTTAACCATGTGGATGGAGTCCCCAAAGCTAGCTTGCCCCCCCATTCCCTGAGAAGGTGTGCACTGGCTGCTGTGGGGTCACAGCCCCTGGCATCCTATGGGGTGGGGACTAAGGGTTGGGGACACCAGCCAATGCCCCCTCACCGTCCACCGTGAGTTCACTCGGAGAGGCTCCCCTGGGAGACAGCAGGGAAGGGGCCCCAGGCCCAACTTGCTTGGCACCCCGTTCATGAAGAGGTACCTCGGCAGGCTCTGAGGGCTCCCCACTGCCAACCCACGCCTCTGCCCTGTAAGGCTGCCATTCCTCCGTCAAGGCTGAGGGGCTTCAAGTTTTGACGGGAGAGAGGAAATCTACACGCACACCAGCTGTCCCAACGTTCTGCCGGGAGGCGGAGGCCAGAACTCTGGCCTCTCCCCTCACTCACCCAGCAAGGCCAGGCTTTCCTTCTGACCCCCTCCCACCTGGCCCCGAGCAGCCCTGCACACGGGCCAGGCCCAGCTGTGCACACATGGCCTTCACAGGAGGCGGCAGGGAGGGCCCTATGCAGCTGGGCTGGTGGCATGTGCTGTGGCCTGACCATCTGCCCCGCACACACACACACACACACCCACCAAGACCAGAGGGCCTCTTCCCACCTGCACTTCCTTGGCCAAGCAGCTGCCCCCACTTCCCTTTCTGGTTAAGAGCAGAGTGGGCTGGACCAAACAGAAGGCTTCCTGATGCTGAGGGTGGACAGCTCCAGGGCTTTCAAGAGCCTGAGAAGCAGAGCTCTTAGAAGCCTGGGCACTGGAGTGACTCACTGACTCGGATCTGAATCCCAGCCCTGCAGTGACATTGGCACACAGCTATGCAGGCTGTGCCTGCACCATGCCAAGGAGGCACCAGCACACGCAAATTTAATGACTGTACGCCAAGGAGACGTGCGTTACAAACCCGCAAGGCCCCATGTGGTGGCAGAAGGCTGCGACCTCGGCCAACTCACATAAGCTCTCTGAACCTCAGTCTCACTATCTGTGAAATGGGGGGAGGATAATAATACTACCTATTCCATTAAATGAACTAATACACATAATATGCTTAGCCCAGTGCTCAACCCAAAGCAAACATGAAAAATGGTAGCTTCTATCATTGTTATTAAAATGATTATTGGGGAGTCTGGGTGGCTCAGTGGGTTAAGTGTCCATCTCCAGCTCAGGTCATGATCTCTAGGTTCATGAGTTAAAGCCCCGCATTGGGCTCTGCGCTGACAGCCCAGAGCCTGAAGCCTGTTTCAGATTCTGTGTCTCCCTCTCTCTCTGCCCTCCCCCACTCATGCTCTGTCTCTGTCTCTTTCAAAAATGAATAAATGTTAAAATTTGTTAAGTAAAATAATTATAGATATATATATTCCATACGTCTCAAGGCTTTGCCTGGCACTGAAGACACTATAAATGCTCAAGGATTGTTCATTCCTCCTACAGCCCATTCCTTTCTTCATTTGCTCTTTGTGAAGAAGCTATGGGGGTGGGAAGGTGGGGAAAGCCTTATCACCATTTTCCAGCTTTAGCGACTGAAGCCCAGAGAGGGAAAGTGACTTTCCATGATCACACAGAAAGCCTGCAGCAGAGGCATGATTCAAACCCAGAGGGAGCCTCTGGACCCCTTACCCAGCGCTCAGTTAGCCAGACCAGGAAGCTGCTCAGGGAAACAAAACCGCAGATCAGAGCCACAGTCCCAGAACTGATCTCGGTGCTGTGATGGCCAAGCCCTCATTTCTGGCAAAACCATCCTCCTCCCTTTCCCTCCTTTGCCAAGGGCCCCTTTCAAACAGTTAAACCCGAGCCTAGATCCAGAGCTACAGCCTGTCTGGACTGGAGTGTCTGGACTGGGATGTGGCTGCACGCACCTTTTACATGTGGGGGACTGAGGCCCAGAGGAGGAAAGAACTCCTTCAGGACACAGGACTTTCTCCATCAGATGAGTGCCGTGGTGGGTGTGGCCTCAGCCCCTGGCTCTGAGACCACAAGTGCCCTTGCCGTATTTCCTTCCCTCCCAGACAATAGGCAGATGCCCTCTATGGCCTAGCAGCATTCTAGGGAAGGGACAGAAGGGTTTGAGCAAGGAGGGGTCAAACAGGAGCAGGCACCTCTGTGACCATGTATTTGTGTGTGCTCTTGGACACATGTAATGATCATTATATAGACACAGGTATGTCCCTGAATCTGTCCTTTTTATGTTGAACTTCTCTGCAGGAAGGGTAGAAGCAAAAAGCGACCAGTATTCAAATAATCTCATCTCAGACTCAACCATGTGTCAACCAGCTTCTGATTGTGAATAAACAAGACACTGGTACTAAGATGGCACTGTGGAAAGCATCTGGTCAGGCAGGCATTCCAGAAACTGCTGTCATCTTCCTCAACCCACTAGGTGATCTTGGACAAGTCTCCTTCCTTCCTTCTCCAGGCCTCAGTTTTCCATTCCGTTGAATGGGCTAATTCAGCCTGACAGGGTGTTCAGATCAAACAAGATGGAATATTACTGAAAGAAGTTAAAAACCACTGAACGCAATGTAGCTGAGTACACAGAGACCAAGAATACTTTCGCAGAAATGAAAGGGGCAGCCAGAGGAGCAAAAGGGGCCTTGAACTGGCAGTCAAAGGAACTGACAGCCCTGCCCTGCTACTCACCGGCTGTGATGCTCTGGGCACGTAGCCTCCCCCATTTGGGAGAGTCTCCCTAGCTGCAAGGTAGGCAAGCAGACAGGCTTCTTTCTGCCTTCTGTCATTCTTCTGTCCTTGGGGTGGGTTGTAGGATGCTCTACATGCTGCCACCCTCCCCAGGCATTCAGACACAGAGGTGCTATCCAAGAATAAGCCTGAATGTTCCACTGCGCCCACTGCCCAGGGTCCCAACCGGTGTGGCTGGCCACCTCACTGACCATGCATCTTACCCAAACCCAAGCAAGACGCTTCGGCTCAAGTTGTAGAGCCTCCCTTCTCTCTGGAGCTCAATTCCCTTCCAATGAATGGACACATGTACCAGTCTACTCTGCCCACAAGAGGAGGAAGAGAGTGGGATCCCAAAAGAAGATCATGTTTTCTAAGATGCTTTGTCATTGGCTAAAGCCCAGAGAGGTTGAGTTACTTTCTTGGAGGCACACAAGAAATCAGCTATAGAGTAAGCAAAAACATCTAAACCAGTCACATCCACCCCCAATCGTTCCCCATGCCTTGTGGGGCCGGGGACTGGGGGCACTTACTAGCCTCTTCTTAGATCTCCCTTCTCTCTAAGAAAACCATAAGTCCAGAACCCCAGGGCAGTCCCAGCCCTTGTTTAAAAGTGCCATTGCAAAACTGCCCCTCCCCACTAAGGGTAATTCTCTGACAAATGTTCTTCTTCACTCATCTCCCCAGAGGACGCTGGTTAGGGCAGTGCCCGCCAGCCCCAAACTGAGAAGCCCTTGACCCACCTCAGAACTAGGCTCTGAAGGTCCCTCAACCATCCAGGACCCTCAGTAGACCTACCTGCTTCACCATGGGGTAAAGGGGAGCAGCGGAGGGTATCCCCTGGGAGGGCTCTCACCAGCCCATTCCTGAGGCTGCCCCCTGGGGCAGGGACGCAGGCTTGTACCCAGATGGTTAAGGATACCAGGGAAAGGGGCGCAGAACCCCAAAGCGGCCCGAGTGCAGGGGTATCCCTTTTGGGAGGCAGGGGCTGAAGAGTCGCTAGCAAAACTAGGTCTACTCCTCCACAGCATCTGGGCCTCCGAAGACCCAGACCAGCTAAATGCCCGAAGAGGAAGGGTCTTCCCCACTCTTCCTAGCTGGAGACAGATTCCCACATTCCCTCTCTCCACTCCCCACTGTGCCCAAGGGACCCGGGGAGACAAATAACTCGCTGCCATAAAAGTGAACTATGAGGGCTGAAGTCAGATGCGCAGACAGGGTCACCCTGGGGGTTGGGGGAAGAACCGGGGCGTGCCTGGGCCAGAGCTCTCGAACCTTTGCCTTCACTTTGCAAGCTAAGATCCCGTAACAACGCTGTGACAAAGGTTACTGCCCTAGAAGGGCTCAAATTTGTCTGAGCCCTGGGGCTGACAGGGCGGGAACAATATGCGCCTCACACACACACTCATCATCCCTAAAATCTCGCCGCCACTCACCCACCCACTCCGGCAACCATCCCCCGGGCGCAGTGTGGGTGTGCAGCTGAGAGCCGGTACCTGCTTCCTGAGCGCCTCGAAGGCTGCGCTGATCGTGTGCACCCGCGTCCGTTCCCTGGCGTTCGCTAGGAGCCTCCGGGTCTGCTGTAGGGCTTTGATCTCCGAGGCGGCAGTGGTCGCTTCGCCCGGCCGTTTCCTAGGCGACGCGGAGGAATCCTGGTGGTTATTGTAAATTACGTGTGAAATTGACGAGTAAGAACTTTCCCCCGGGCGCGTGGGGGGCGCCGGGCGCACAGAAGACTCTGGGGGCGCAGGGGGCGCCGACGGCGTGGGGCGTGCAGGCGGTGCGCACAGCAAGATGCGGGGACGCAGGCCGGGCTCCCGGAAAGGCTGCGCCTCGGGAACCCCAGGTACTTGGCCCTGGGACGCGGGAGCCGGCGGCGGCGGCGGCGGTGGCGGCGTGGGGAGTCCCGGCCCCACTGCGCCCAGGGCAAAGCCGCGTTTCCGCGCGTCCGA
>NW_027530497.1:128688-128907 GCF_008692635.1 Crocuta crocuta | reverse complement strand
GCGACCGGCTGCAGCCTCTGGGTCCTGTCGCGCAGCCCGTTGGTGGCGGTGGCGCCGTGCTCGGGCGCTTCCAAGTCCAATCGGAAAGTTTTATAGCCGTTCGCGCGCCGCGCCGGCTCCTTGCCTTTCCGCTTGAGCTTCTTGAGGCCGTTCAGCTCCTTCACGCACACGGTCTTCCACGGCCCGTCCTCGAGAACCGGGATGTGCTTCATGGTGCGG
>NW_027530497.1:73253-128359 GCF_008692635.1 Crocuta crocuta | reverse complement strand
CCCTTCTTGCGCCCGCCCTCCTCCCTCCCTCTCTCCCCCTCGCCCGGGGCAGCTGCGCCGCCGGCTCCGCGAAGCCGCCGGGCTGTCCGTTCCCGGAGCGCTCAGAGTGTCATCTGAAGTCGCTGCCGCCTTGCCAGCATTTCTGGAGAACGCCCGCTGCGCTCCATCTGTGTTTGTTTAGCCTCAGTTTACACAGAAGCCCAGTTCGCGAGATCAGTCAGCGCCGCCGCCCGGAGAGGAGGCAGCTCCCGCCGCCGCCGCCTCCCCAGCCCCGGCCGCCCGAGCTGCGAGCGCCTTTAAAGAAACAGGAAGCATTTTTCAAAACAGCTGGGCTGCCGGCCGCCTCCTTTGTCCGCGTCCTCTCTGCCTCCCCCCACTCCCACCCCTTCTGTCCAGAACCTGCCTCCTCAGGCTCCCCCTCCCCGCCCCCTCCTCAAGTCCGGGGCGCTTCTCTTCCCCCAGAGGACGGTCCGCTCGCAGCGGAACTGCCCGGAGCACGTGGCTTCTGGGCGCTTCGGCCCTTCCCCAAATCTGAGCTGGGCCTTCTCTACCCAGGCTAGCTGACCTCTGGGTGATGCAGCAGCGACCTTCTGCAGCCAGCACCTCTCCGGCCCAACTCACCAATGGAGGGGGCGCTGTGTGACAAAAAGGATTGGCGACTTCTTCGAGGGGCTGGGGGAGGGGGCGAGAGAGTACACGGTGGGGGCAGGGAAAGGCCCTGAGCATCCGAGACCCTCACTCCCACAGCACCACAGTCCAATCCCACCCACTCTGTCACTCGCTGGAGCAGGGAGGCCAGGAGTAGAAGACCTAAGACATAGGGAAACTGAGGCTCTGAAAAGAAATGTGCTTTCCCAGTGGTGCACAGTGAGTCAAAGACGCCCCCAAAGAGGCTGAGTGGAGGGAACTCTTTGGATTTAGGTAGACCTAGCATCTGTGAGATTGTGAAGTCGTCTCCCGCTAGGCCGCCTGCTAAGCCCGGGTTTACTCATCTATGAAACGAGAAATGTGCAGACCATCAGTGCCCAAGTCCCAGGCTTGCTGTGAGGAACTGAGCCCCAGGCACATAGGAGGCACTAGTCAAGTGGCAGCTTTGCCTATACTTGTTATTAATAACGGGGCAGAGTAGATCCTAGAGGCAGATTTCCTGGGTTCGAACCCCAGCTCTTCCAATTACAAACAGAGTGATCTTGGGCAAGTGGCTGAACCTCTCTGTGCCTCCCTATACAACGGAGGTAATAATTATACCTTCCTACCGAGGTGGTTGTGAAGATTGAGGCTATGTGTGCAACACTCAGAGCAGTGGCTGGCACTAAGGGAGAGCTTTGCAAGTGCCCACAGTTACTGGCAGGGAGGAGAGGTCGACCCCCTGCTCCCCCAGACCTTCGGTCCCCAGTGCCATCCCACTGGAGATTTGGAAAGAAGAGGTCAGGCTAGGGGGACCATTTCTCCAAGTCTGCCCCGGAGGACCAGCACAGGGCTTCACCCCTCCCAGGTCCTTTCTCTGTGGCAGTTTCTCCTTAAGGCAGTGGTGGCCACTTTAGGCAGTTTGGGAGAAGAAGATAGACCCTCCACCCTGGTCTTGGGCTCTGGCCTCTGCAGCCACTGGGACCCTCATCTTCTGGTTTCATTCCTTCACTCCCGCTGCCATACCTGCCAGACTGGATGGAGGTTTTCGTGTAAAAATGCAGGAGGAGGTGGGTGGCTTGGTGGCCTGTGGCATGCAGGGTCCTGGGAGATAGGATAGCAGTCTAGGCAAAAGTTTTGAGGCAGGAGCATAGAGCTGGGGCCAGGAGCCCATCCGTGATAGACCTTGGCTTTTCAATTTACTGAGCTCCGTGACCGTGGGCCAGACATTTCATCCCACTGGGGTTCTGTTTGCTCCTCTGTCCCTGAGGATGATATTTCTGTCCAGCCAACCTCTCAGGGTAGTTGGGAAAGTGAAAAGAGGTTGTGGATGTAAAAACACATTGACATAGGGCTTCAAAGATACACTCATACGTATACATTCACACCCACGGAGGCATAAAATTTTCTGACTATAGCCAATCTGAAACTACATTTTTTTCCACCAAGATGGATCTCCATAATGCATATGCTCCCTGGGGTGCCCCCTCCATGGACACCCAGCATCTTCCTGCACCTTATCTCTCTCCCAAGACCAAGAGTGTACCCCAGAGAGGAGCCCTCATTCACTGCTGTTCCCCCACCCCAGGCCTATGCCCTGGCTTTCGCTCATGGGTCTCCCACATCTC
Source organism: Crocuta crocuta (assembly GCF_008692635.1). Taxonomy (NCBI): domain Eukaryota; kingdom Metazoa; phylum Chordata; class Mammalia; order Carnivora; family Hyaenidae; genus Crocuta; species Crocuta crocuta. The sequence continues at coordinate 126,104 of NW_027530497.1, read as the reverse complement.
CCCTCTGCAGAGGGTGTAATCCTCACCATTTGATGACTGGCACCAGTCAACCCCCTGCCCCCGTAAATCTTGGCCAACCACCAGAGCCCCCTGTCTCACTCTTGCTGTCCTCTGCACATACTCACTCACAGGTATGGCTCCAATGTATCCTTCACTGAGGACCTGGCTGACCCCCTAGGTTTGTGAGCTCCTGGAAACCTGGGATCTCCTTCCTCCCTATCTCTAAGAGTTGGTGCTCAGGAAACCTTTGCTGAAGGACAGCCAGCCCTTATGCCTTTCACATTCTCCAGAACTCAAGCAGAGGCTAAGATCCGTGTTTGTGCACTCCCCGTGCATCTAGTCAGTCAGTGGCAGAGAAGGGAGGAAAGCCAGGCCCCCCTCTCCAGAGCTGCTCAGGTACTCTCTGAGCCTCAGTTTCCTCACCTGTAAAATGGAGATCATAATATTGTGCCTCACAGGGCTGTCATGAGGCTGCATGTACAGCACGGAGCATAGTGATGACGTACAGTGAATGGTGGCCTTAGGCATCCTCCCTTAGCACACTGCCTTGGCTCCTTGCATCCCAGCATCTGCCCCCAGAATAGGGGTGCAGTTACAGGCTGCGGTGTCGATGGCTAGTTGTGGTCGCTAGTGCGGATGTCTCTGGCAGCACTGAAAATCATCCCTAAAGAGCCCAGGCTGTGCTCCAAGAAAAGCACATATCTTGGCTTAGTGTCGAGGGCTCTCAGTATCGTGCTGCCTGAGCCCCTTACCAACTTTCGCCAAAATAGAGAAGGTGGCCGAAATCCCACAGTGTGGGAAGAGGGGAAGGGAATGGATACGAATGGTGAGCTGCGCTGGGTGGAGGTAGAGCAAGACTCAGACCTGGCTCCAGTCCCCCAGGACGCCTTCCTGCTGCCTCTCCTCTGGTCAGACTCTGGGGCTCAGGGGTCGGCAGCAGGCAAGCCTAGGAGGGATCTTTGCTTTGCCACTTACCAGCTGTGTGGTCCTGAGCAGCCCCTTTACCTCTCTGAGCCTTAGTTCATTATCTAGGGTTTATTCCCTTAGTCATAAGATGAAATGGGTGTACAGGAACAGGGGGCGAACTGTGAAGGGCCCAAGTTATGTGAAGAGTCCCTGTTATTGCTATTCCCAACCCACCAGGTGGCAGATCTTCAAGGTGCAGACTAGCTGCCTATGGACAGCAGCCTAAGGGCAAACCTGCCTCCCAGGCCTCATTCTGCCTGGGACAGCCTCCTTCACAAATGGAGAGAGAGAGAGAGAGAGAGAGAGAGAGAGAGAGAGAGAGAGAGAGAGAGAGAGACCAGCTGGACAGCGCCCCCTGGTGGTAAGACACTGCCTGTACTACACATCGCCTGCAAGTACCTTCTTGCTGATTTTGGAGCCGGGAGTGGTAGCTCTGCAATGATAGTCATATGCATTTTGTGAATTCATAGAGTTGCCAGGATAAGAAGACTCTTGAGGCTTAAGGTGGCCTCACCCTCTGCTTGGGGTGACACAATGCAGACACCCCAGAAAACCTATGACCTACATTAAAAACATCCCCCACTGAATCATCTGTTTGATGTTGTTACCCTAGACAAGCACGATGGTACCATTCGGAGGTTCCACGTCCCCTGGCTGGTCCAAGTAAAAGAATGAAGCTCGAAAGGGAAAAGAAGGCAAGAGCTTAGGGCTAAGGCCCCTGGGAACACATACTAGACAGCCAGGCAGCAATAATTACCTCCACGCAGGGACTGATTACAGGCTCTATTTCACTAACTCTTTATGACAACACAAGGAGGTAAACCCATTCTACAGATAAGGAAACTAGTCCTGGAGGAAAACACTTGCCAACAGAAAGGAAATAACAGAAGTGGGATTTGAACCCAGGGCAACTGACGCAAAAACCCAAGCTTTGAGTCATTGGGTTTTGCTGCCTCTTGGGACCACAGTAACTAGCATCTGGGCAGTTGCATAACCGGGCTACCTACAGTACTGGCCGCTGGGGCATCCTGGCTATCCCTGAATGTGCTGGCAGCCCAGGTGAGCTTCTTGCTGTCCACTTCTCATCTGAAGCCACGGGCCTTCCTTGGACCAGTCCAGTGTACCTCCCACTCCTTCCAGGCCAGGATCAGATGGCAGGGTGCAACTTCTGGAGATTCGAGGGTCTCAGGTGTATGGATCTCAGGTCTTGGTGTCCAAGCACTGGAGCCATTCGCATCGATGGAACCTGCCCAGCAATCCCTTGGTGCACACGGAACACCCATGGGTGACCACGGGACAGCTTGCAGGGTGACATCCAATGATAGCTGTGTTCTTAGCTGGATGGGATAGAACCTTGGACACTTGCTACATGAAACTCTACATTCCTGAATCTGCAGGCCTCATTTCTGGCAGTCCCAATTGTTCCAAAGTGAGTGTATCTGTCACCTATTCAAGAAAGGGAGGAAGAGTGGACCTGGATGGCCAGGAGGAAACGGGGTGTGTATGTCTAGAGCACGCGGAGAGGTGCTGGAAGCAGCCCTACCTAGGACCACCCAGGGGAATGAGCACAAAGTAGAATACAGTCAGCCTGGTGGCCCCAAAGCCCCTCCCCATCTTCTGGCACAGGGTCATCATTGCCAGCATCAATCAGCATCAATCAGCAGGACGCTGGATCCAGAGGACAGGGATGAGTCATCCAGGCAGGAAGCCTCTTTGGACTCACTTTCTGGTCTTCCTTCTACCTTCCTCTAGCCAAGTGACCTTTGCACTGGCTGTTCCCTTTGCAATGCTTTTCCCCCAGGTATCTTCATGGCTCATTTCCTCACCCCTTATGGTGTCTCTGTGTCACCACCATGGTGTCCCATGTAAAGTTTGGAGCCTTCCCCTTCCCTGCTATAATTTGTAAAGCACTTACCATTGTCTGGCGTTGTATATATGTCAGATTATATATCTGTCATTGTACATAGGAATGTCAACTCTATGGGGGCAGGGATTTTTGCCTCCCTTGTCCACTACTGCATCCCAGCCTATAGAACAATCCCTGGTATGCAGTCGGCACTCAAAAATGCTTACTGAATAAACAAAGGCCCACTGCACAGTGTGGACCAGGGCTTGCTCAGCTGCTCTGACAAAGAACCAGTGGATCCAGAGACAGAGTGGATCACATCACTGGAATGGCTGCTCTGACTACTCAGGAAGGGTGGTCATGTTAGATTCGGTTTCTTCTCTCTGACTTTTGGCCTCTGGACTGATATATCGAGTGGAAGACGATGGGTTTTAATCAACAGTCATCCATTCTTTTGACAAATCTTGCACCCATTCAGGTTTCATGACGGGACTGGGGCAAAGAGATGAAGCGTCCATATCAGGAGCTTAAGTGCAAACGGCAGACCATTCCCACCCCCTCCCTCCCTGGCCCATCTCTGACAATTCAGTACGCATTTGTGGACCACTAACTGAGGCTGGGAATTCAGCAGTGAAGACAGCAAACACCCTTGCCCTAAGGGGTGGACATTCCAGGGGGAAGAGACATGATGTCTGCCTCAAGGGGCTCCAGGCCCAGTGGAAAGATAATTCAAGTCTGTTGAGAGCTGCAAGACACAGCGCAAGTGCTACATGCTACAGGAAGAGCTGTGGGAACTCTAAGTGTGGCAGAACCACTCTGGGAGACTTCCTGGAAGAAGGGACATTTAAACCATGCTTGAGAACCGTCAGACTTGGCCCCACAAACTGTCTCCCTGGCAAATGCTCACAGCTTGCTCCCTCGCCTCCTTCCAGCCTTCCCCATCATGTCACTTCCTCACTGTCATGTTGCATCCTCACTGCAGCCTCCCCTCACCACCCATTTACAACTGAACCGCCAGCACTTTCCTGCTGCTAACCCAGTACTTCATGGTCTGTGTTTTCACCCAAAGGAGACAGGAAGGAGCAGCACCTGCTCCCTTGCAAAGCCCAGCAAGCATTCTTCCCGTTGGCAGGCAAGATGGCCGAGGAGAGAGGGGATGGTCACGTGGTACTGCCTGGACTTTCAAAAATTTGCTAAAAAGCAAGGAGATTATCTGAGCCTCCTGGAGACCTACCCAAGGAAGAAACACTGCTAGCCAGGCTACGCTGGGCAAACATACCCCCAGAGGATGTGCGGGCCGCCCTGGAGTAGCTAGGTCTCCAGGTTCTTAGCTTCCTCTGAGCAGCATCTGACTTGGCCTGCACTCTCCTGTCTGCTTCCCTCACCCTGACTTCCTCCTGTCCTCTGGACTCCTTCATTCTAACGGCCTCTGGTGGGGAAGGCCCAGAGTCTTCTGCTGCTTCTCCTCTGCCCTCTGGGTTCTGCTTCAACAAAACAGCATTATTCATTGTACTGACTTAATGTCACTAATGCTAGATTACCTTTGTGGTTTTGTTTATTAATTTATTGACTTGTTTTGGTTTCTGGTTATATAAGACTGAGTACCACCATGCCATAACATAAGAGTACAATTAGGTCACAGGACTTCGTGACAATGTGTCGTCTTTTCAGACAAGGGCATACATTCCTCAGGTCCAAGAAGCTCTGGGCTAGATGCCATCAGAGTTCTGCAGCTTTCACCTGGCGGTCTGGGAAGCAAGAGATGCATTCTCTTCCCCGGGATCGGCTAGTGCCCTTCCCTTTGGCACCTGTCTCCCCTGCCTTCCTCCTTGCCCCAGGCTTCAGTCTCTTCATCTGTAAAATGGGAAGAGTGAGGAGGAACAGGAGCCGACCTCTCCCAAGAAACCCCCTGCACCACCACCCCTAGCATCTCTTCATTTGTCATAAAACCAGTGAGGAAAAGTACAACATCCACCTATAGGAGAGAAAGCTCTCCTGCACGCCTAACCTCACTGCAGACGAGACAAGCTGTCTAGTGGAGCCATCGAGCCCACTGGAACACCGAGGCTGGGTCAGCCCGGGAGGAAGCAGTGAGCGAGCAGGCGGCTCATTAGGGCTCCGCTCATCAGCACCAAGTTGTCAACAGCCTAACGAGACCCGGCTTAAGCCACTGATCTCCTGGGAGCGGTTACCAGTCCTCACAGACTTGCTCTGTGGCTAGATGTGAAACCAGAGTGTGATAACTCCTTTTTTTTTTTTGTTTTAAAGGAAAACAACTTTAAATTCCCCAAAGAGCACATTCCTTCATTGTGAAGTATTCCCTACCCATCTCCCCCATTCCCTCAGAAAAGAAGGGAAACAAAAAAAGGCTTGGCTGCTTCTTCTGTGCAGGCTTCTTAAAAAAAAAAAAAAAAAAAAAACTATTTTTACAGCTCTCTGAAAAAGTCCCCACCGCTGGCGGCAGCCGGAGAACATGAGGGGGCAGAGCGGAGCTGACGCAATGCACATTTATTAGCAGTGAGGAAAATTAATAAGGCACCAGCTCAGCCATGGCCCAGCTCAAGGGCAGCTCCGCAGACCTGGGAAGCCCCAGGGGCAGCTGTCGATCTGGTGGTCTCCAGGCTGAGCCCTCAGACACCTAATCAGTTGCAATCCTAGATCAGCACAGCTGGAGGGAGGCTTCGAGATCCTCTAGTGCCCAGAGGACAAACGCTTTTCTTCATGCATGCCAAATCTAATTGATTGGTAGGGGCTGCCTGAAGACCTGTGTTGAAAAGGATTCTGAGGCAGCATCTGGGTCCCATGGGAATGAGTGCTGTAATTGATTAGCAATGTCTGCCATGGATGAAAGTGGAAGAGTGGTAGTATTCACGCCATGTGTTTGCCACTCCTCATCTAGTCCAACCTTCCCATTTTACTTTTGGAGACACTGAGTCCCAAAGCTTATTGTTCAAAGGATTTTTTCCCCAGCCTTCTCAGGAGTCTGGCCGTTGTTGGTAAGTAGCCTGTAGCCTAAATGTGTCTGAAGACCAAAGATACCAGATCTAAAGACTGTCTCTGGAAATCCAGAACAATTACTGGGTTTGGTGAATTCAGGCAATTACCTGTGTCCTGGAAATAATTGGTAAAATCAGTTCTCTTGTGGAATTGACCAATCAGTTCAACGAATGTAGGTGATCTGGCAGGCCCAGGTGACCCCAACCCGGTGCTTACCTAATACTAGTGGTCAGTTAGGTCTAAAAGGACCAATGGGTGAGACTAACCAACTATTTGACCTCAAGACAATCAAGTCCCCAGGCGGCCAGTGGAGTCATGGGAATTAATCAGAGAGATGACTGTCCTATCTGATCTCTACCTGGCAAGCTTGGGTCTGACCATCCTGAGCATGACTCCACCTCCCTCTCTCCATCTTCTCATGTCCTGCCAAGCCTGGCTTATTTCCTTCTTCTCTCCCAAGTCTGTGAAAGACCCTGCTTCCTCTGCCAGAGAATCTCTCTGCGGTGGGCTGGCCACCTGAGATAAGCTCACCTCGCCCCACCACCCAACACCTGCGTATCAACTCTGCCTTCTTAGACTCTCCCTCTCCATCTGTGACAGCCCTCCCAGGCCACTCCTCACTTTAGAACTAAGAAAACTGAGACCCGAGCAGGGAAAGGACTTGCTAAACACCTCTAGGAAGTCGTGGAAGTTCTTGGTCTCCTGACTCCAATTCTAGAGCCATGCTGGCTGCCCTGAGAAACTCATTCTGTCTGGTTCACCTCAGTTTCACGCACCAGTCAGAGTAGCAGAGAGAACTTCTGGGACCCCCTAAAGCGGGCGGCCCCAGAGTGAACATCTAGGGTGGGAAAGAACTTGGCATGTGAAGGGGGTATGCTGGGGGCCGTGGGAGGGGACATGGGCATTAGGGAGGTGATTCAGGCTGCAGGAAAGGCCTGGCTTGGCATGAAACCTGGCAGGACTGCCAAGGGGCCCAGCTGCCCCCTCCTGGGATGGTAAAGCCAGGCAGATTCCTTTCTGATCTCCATGGACTTGTCACACTGCCTCTGGGAGGCATTTTAGATCCCAACTTTGAATTTAACAGTTTTATTTCCAGGGAGAAAAAAATAAAAAAACAAAAATAGGCCTTTACTTAGGCAACTTGGCTAAATGGAAAAGGACCCTCTGTATGGTGGGGAGAAATCAGGCTTTACAGTGGGACAGCCCTTGGTTGAATGCTAGCCGGGAGCTTGACAAAGTTCCCCCATCTCTCTGGGCCTCAGTTTCCTTGTTTGCAAAGCCAAATAGAGAGATCGGTGACCCTTGTAGGGTTGCTGGGAAGACTGAAGGGGAACGTCAATGTAAAGCACTTAGCACAGCGCTCGGCACATGGGAATCCTGAACAGTATCCTGAATGCCTCTCCTTTCCTTTCAATGCCATACTTCATGCTTCAGGGCTCAGGCCCTATCACACCTCCTCCAGGAAGCCTTCTCTGAACACCATGAGTCATTCACACATGTGGCTCTGGGGAACTTCCAGGCTGGCCCAACTGTGTTCTGTACTGGGAGACTTGTTTCCCCAAAGAGCCTGTAAGTCATTCGGAGCCGGGGTGGTCTGCATCTCCCCTCCCTCCCAAGAGCCCCCAGCTCTGGGCTGGGAACACAATGGGTGCTAGATAAAGTGGCTGGCACCAGCCTCCCACCCCCATCCACCTAATCTCCCCGCTTCCTTGATTTTCCAACCCCCTGTCTAGTTTCTCCCTAATGCTTCTCTCTCCACATCTCCAGGCTCTGTTTGCATGAGGGAGAAAAGTCTACACACACACACACACACACACACACACACACACACACACACAGCTCAGAAAGCATCCAGTTGCTCCTGGGCGGGCTGCCAGTGATTGAGTGACCTGTAGCTTCCCCCCCAAATCACATTCCACTGGCACGGATCTTGCCCCGCCTGACGCCAGCCTCCGAACTCGCCCCCAGAGCAAACATTTCCAGTTGGCAGCTCGGCCTTGTTTTTCTGAGGCCCTGATTCAGGCTCCCTTGTAGAAAACAGAAAACAAAATGCATGCGACCAAAAATGAATTAAAATCTGAAAGGAGGAGGGTGAGGTGGAGAGGCGTTTGCTCTAAGGCACATGGAAAAATAGGAGCTTCAGGATGTGCAAGGAGTTTCTAAGAAGCAAAAGCACGAGCTCTCAACCCCTCCCCTGCTGGCTTGGAGGCTGTGATCAATTCATTCAGGCCAGTGCCTGCTGCTAAAAGACTCACTCTGTTCTCATTCACAGCTGCGCGGAGGACGGGCGAGGGCGGGGAGGCTGCGGGTCTGCGGGAGAGGGTGGTCGCCGGTACAGGGCTGGTGTTTGTTCTAAAGGGGAAATGAAAGGAAGAAAAATAAACACAGCCAGCCAGATTTTCACGGCAGCGGGTGAGGCATCAGGGCGAGGAGGGGGTGCGTGTGCGCGTGTGCCAGAGTGCGCACATGCCTGTGGGCGCCCCCGTATTTGCCTTCTCAAATAGGAGCCACTCAGTGGGAAGATGTCATAACCCAGGCTTGGGAGGCAGGGGGACAGGCCAGCCGGGGAGGGCGGGCCAAGGCTGGTGCCCAGGCCTGCCCATGGGGTCAGGCAAAGGCCAGGTGTCTGAAGAGGAGAGCTCAGCCGGGGCCATTGGTCAAGGGCCGGGCAGTGGGGACGGGAAGGTCCATCTCAAATCGAGTGCTCAGTCCCTGGGGAAGAGGGGCATCACTAGAAAGATGGGCTCAGGCCCGGAATATAGGTGCCCCTTTGAGCAGTGGAGGGCTGTGAAGCAGGAGGGAGGGATTGAGAGAGGTCCAAGGGATAGGAGGGGCTGGTGGGGCGATAGGGTGGGAAAGATGACCCACTGGCCTGGAGAGGTGGTTAGCAGACTCCAGAGGGAGGGCAGATCAACCATTAATCCGGCTGAGACACAGAGTTGATCAGCAGGCTATGAAGAACCTCCCACCCAGGGACAAGGGTCCTGTGAAGGCACCACGGAGGAGAGAGGAGTCCCTCAGCTGAGATGCAGGGTCCCAGGCCCAGTAGAGCTTAAGAAGTGTTATCAAGCATCAGGAGCGAGTGGGCTGTCGCTTGAGATGCTGGGCATGTCAGGACAACTCAGGAAGCCGCAAGAGAGGGGAGAGTAAGCAGCTCAGAGCTCGCACTGGGACCCATACGGCTGGATCTCTTCTCCATGGTGCCAGCTTCCCTGCACAAGGAAGGACCTGGCATCTTAAAGGGACCTGGCAGTAGTAAAGAGGTCCCAGAGAGAGGGGCCTGCTAAAGTCTGCAGGGGTTGGAAGGGCTCAGTGGGACAGGTCAGCCCTGCTGGAGCAGAAAGTCAGAGGCCAGTAGGAGAGATCTGGGAAGCCTGACCTAGTGTCTCCCAGAAAATGGTGACGGAACCACCTGTGTCCAAATCACTGGGGACGTATAATAAAGTATTCATTTCTGCCATTCTTTCCACCTGCTGGAACAGATGCCAATTGATTGGGCTACTGTGAAGCTAAATTTTGGAGAGGCTGCTCAGGGGGGGTTCTTGTCCATATTCAAGTTGAAAAACTCCTGCCCTAGATGATGTGGCCAAGTTCTCTGACCCTCCTCTCTAGCTGTACCCCTATCTGTCCAGACCCAGAAATCATAGGACTATCACAATCTCTGAGGATATTAGTTAACAAACTTTTCCCAAGGGTACTTAGGCTTTGACTCAGGACGTCTCCTAACCCGAAGGAATGAGTCTCTAATAGTAGAAGTTCAGGCCTGGAGAAAGCCAGAGGGAGAGTTTGGGGAATACATGAGAAGCATTCCAACGAGGCCTCAAGCTCACTATATTATTAGGGGGTCCCAAATTTAGCTTTAAAGAACTTCTTTCCCTTTATTTATCAGTTCTCAGAATGGTGAGTTTTCTGTAAACATCCTCCGAGTGTCTTTATTATTAGCATCATTTTGAATTTTCAGAGTTTAAAAATATTCAATATGTTGCAATTCACTGAGAGGTTTTTGTTTGTTTAGCTTTGATTTTGATGCACAAACGATCCCCTCCTGTCTAGTAGGAGCTCCCTCAAGTTGGCACCTGCGTCCTTTTGACATGACTCCAGTGGTGTTTGATAGCTTTCTTGGCTTCTGGTACAAGATGTTCCGGGCTCCTGTTATATGTTTCCTGCTCCAGACCTGGAAACAGCCAATTCTCCAAGAAGCCTTGTTTTTTTTCATGAGAAAAGATGTTTCAAGATCACAATGTGATCACTATACATGGTCATAGACAGCTTATTTTCTTTGAGTTTCTTAATCTTCTCCAAGAGGGACCTGAGTCTGGGCCCAAGGGCATCTGAAGGATAGGACACCTTGTCCCGTTAAGTGTGTTTCTCCCAAATCCCGGGCTGTCTCCTCCTTGGAGGTAAGCTCTCAACCCACCGGAGGCAGCCTCTGTCCTTCTTCACTCCGCAAAGATCGATCTCAGTCCCGCAGGGCTGGCCCATCTGCCCCAGAGCCCTCTTCACCATCTCCCTTGGCTGTGTTCTATAATGTGAGGAGCACAGATTCAAAAATCAGACCCTCAGGAAGTTGCTCACCTCTCTATGCCATAGTTTCTTCACCTGAAAACTGTGGTTGAAAGTATTTTAAAATGAGAGAATTCAGATGAAGTGTTCAGCACAGTACTTAGCTAACAGTAAGCACTAGAAAACTTTATGGCTTTGTTATTACCTGCTAGGAGAACCTACAAAGTCTTGGTGCGTGCAAATAGTTTCCAGCAGTCTTCTCTGACTGTCCTGAGGCAGATCCCCCATCTTGCTGTAAAACAAGGACACAAAAGTGGTTTGTGCTGGCTTTAGGCTTTTGCGAGGGGGAGCCCCCAGTTGAGAAAGGAGCACTCAAGGGAAATAAGAAGTCCCTGGTAGGAGGTCTTAAGTTAAACGAAATAAGCAAACATGTGTGTGTGGAGAGTGGTGGGCATTGCAAGGCAGGCACGGGGCCATGAGGAGACGAAGATCTTGTGTGAGTACAAACCAGGACCACAGTAGTGCAGGGCCTCATGAAATCTGGACCTGTGCAGTCTGAAGCAGCTCTAGGGACCAGCTCCCCTCTCCCTGGACATCAATAAGGCCGGCCACAAACATTCCTGTTTCTCCTCTTTTCATGCACAGTGACATCACATGACTCTCTTACCTTTAAAATGAGGCACAACCATATTGTATATTGTAAGCAGAAGGGTCACATGTCATGTCTGCACAGAAGCCTTAATAGCTGATGAGCAATTGACTGCATTTCTTCCACTGCATCTGCAACTGTGGAAGTACGTGCCCAGGTGGGGCGCCTGTCGGTCTGAGTTCTCACGGCACCAGAGCATGCAGCGCCTTCTGGGCTCACCTGCGATGGACAGGTGATATGTGGTCAAGAATAAATTCTTGCTGGGTCAGCCCCTGGCACCTGAGGCTGTGTGTTTCCACAGCCGAGCCGAGTCTATCCTCACTCACTGCTCTCTGTTTCCTTCTCAGTGGTGCCCTTCCTTGCTCAGGGAGTCTATTCTTTCTGTGAATCAATTCCACCCTCTTCTCACTACCAACCAGCTTATTCTTCCTCTGGACTCTGGGGTCGTTCTCTTCTTGTAGCTTTACCTGCTCCTTTTTTCTGCTCCCACATAACTTTTACTTGCTCATCATTCTCGCGTGGCCCTGTCTCTGTTTTGTGGCTCTGCCTGTAATTGCTTCCTTCTTCAGACCATCTTAGTTCGGAGAGACGAAGAAAGATCAATTGCCCTAGCTCATCTCTTCAAGCCAGGCCACACGTGGGTGATTGTCCAGCTTCTAGATACCAATCCCTGGCCCAAAGAGCTGTGGAAGACGGGGACAAGTGGACTGGTGGTTGTACCAGGATACAAAGCAGGACACCAGCCTAAGGACTTGAGAGGGGCATTGCTATCCAGAAAGGCTCTGCGTGGGCAGGCATCATTGGGGGGGGGGGGGGAAGGAAGTTTGCTTTTAAGCATTAAATCATGTTAACCTTCCATCTACAAGAAACTCAACATCTGGCTGAAACGAGAACACTTTCGCAGAACATCTGGATACTCACTCTGCACAGTGTGAAACAGCTGGATCCTTGGCAGCATCTGTAGGAGTAACTGATGTGGGGTCTCCTCTGTGTGTTTAACATCACAGTTGTGCTTTCCTTTGCCTGTAACAGAACACCAGACTCAAACTGGTTTAAATGTTTTTAAAAGGACATTACCAGCTCACTGGGCTGAAAAAGTCCAGAGACAAGACTGGCTTCAGGTAAGTACTAATCTAGCAGCTAAGCAGCATCACCCAGGACCCGGCTTCTTTGTACCCTACTAGGAGTGTCATCCCCAAACTGGCTCTCCTCAGGGGTCCCCAAAAGACCGCCAGACACCCCCACAGTACACGTGTCGTGTTTAATGACGAGTGGGATCATATCTGTCTCAGGATCCCTAGCAAAAGGCTTGGTATCTCCTCTGATTGGTCAGGACCGGGTCACGTGCCCCAACTGATCCAGTCCCTGAGAACTAAGGGTACTGGAATGTGCTGACAGACTCAGTCATACACTCCACCCTTGGACCAGAGATGGAGTCAGCTTCTTCAGAACCCCAAGGAGCCCCAAGGGCAAGCTGAAGAATGTTGGGAAATGGAAAGAGGCATGGAAGGTAATGTGCTGCTAAACACAAGGTCGGAACTAGGGTGAAGCAAATGAGAAGCCCAGGGCACAAAATTTAAGGAGGTGCCCACTCTCAGGGTTGGGCCTCAAATTTTGTGCCCTGGGTTCCTCACTAACTTCACCCTAGTCCCAGGCCTGGCTGCATAACAGGTTACCCCAAAAGTTGGTGGCTTCAAACAATAAACGCTTATTATCTCATGGTTTCTGTGAGTCAGGAGTTTGAAAGTGGCTTCGGTGGGGTGTTCTGGCTTGGGCTTTGTGGTTCCTGAGGTTGCAGTCAAGATGTCGACAGGGACTCCAGTCGTATGAAGACTTGACGGGGCCGGAAGACCCACTTCCGAAATGACTTCCTCACGTGGCTTTTGGCAGAAAATCTCAGCTCCTTCCCACGTGGACTTCCCTCCGTAGGGCTGCTGGAACATCCTCATGGCGTGGTGGCTGGCCTTCCCCAGAACAAATGATCCAAGAAAGAGCAAGGGGAAAGCTACATTGTCTTTCATTACACCATTCAATATTCACACACCATCACTTCTGCCATTTTCTATTCACTAGAAATGAATTATTAGATCCAGATCACACTCAAAGGGAAGGAATTACCTGCACCCTTTGAAGGGTGGAGTGTAAAAGAATTTTTAGAGGTATTTAAAGACTCCACATGAGGCAATGACAAGATGATTGAGTCACTAAGATGCCCTAAATCATGGCTTCCTTACTTCCCATTATCTAAGGTTGAGATGACATATATGCTTTATCTCCTGTGCCAACTTTGTTTGATTGATAATGACTGTCTAAGAAAAAGAGCTACAATTGATTATTAATATCTGCCTTGAGCCTAACCAGCAGCCGTGGCTCCCTATTTCTCTAGTAACAACATTTGTCTTTGTTCAGGATCCAGCTGCAGTGTGCTCAGAGAAAGTGGGCCGCAGACAAAGACCCATGATTGGCCTAAATCAACCATCCCTTGGGAAGGGGTGACCCTATTCACTCTGGCCAATGGTTGGTGGAAAGATAGAGATGTAACCTTGTCTAGCCAAGAAAAGATTCTGATTCCAAGCAATTCTGATGCAGAGGTTTTGGAAAAGGTTCCCCTTGTAGATAAAATGACTCTGGTGAGGAGAATACTTTGTTCCTTTGAACACAGATTCAGGAGAATATAATGTTTGGGTGTCTAGCTACCACGTTACAGTCAAAAGGAAAAACTGTGAGAATTTCCAGGAAATGGAACCAGAACCCAGACATCACCTTGACTTAATTCCAGAACAATTCCTCCTCTGGACTTCTTGTTTTGAGAAATAATAAATCTTCTTTTTGAGCATTTTGGTTGGGTTTTCTGTTATGTGTGGCCCAGAGTGACCTAACTGATATGTGAAATGATCCCAATGTTATGAACTTTCATAGATCTAGAAGAAAACTGGACAAGTTCCTTCCTTACATCCTGAAAGAATATTACTCAGTATGACATCACATCCTCCTTCATGACCAAAGCTCACTCTGAAACCTCTTCTTGGCTAAGTAGGAAAGTAAAACCTTGCACTTCATCTTCTTCCCTTTTGTTAGATGTAGACCCCTCTCCAGAGACCCTTGCCAAGGTATCCCAACCGACGTCACGTCTGGGCCCATGTAGCAGGTTAATCCATCTCTGGGGAAGGGGAAGACCCCCCAAGCCCCAACAGAGCCTGCCTATGACAAACCCCCAGGGTGGGTCCAGGCATGCTGGGAGGTCAGGTCTGGCCACAGGTACAAGTTGCTCCAAAGAATCTTTCCCTCCTTCTTGTTCACTCCCTCCTCCCTCCAAGAGCCTCTCTACCTCTTTATTTCCCTCTATCCCATCACCCATGTCTCCTTTCTCCTGAGGCTTCTTACTCTGGACACATGGGTGCTCAGAACAATGACTGCCTTCCCGAGCCTCTCTTGCAGCTAGAGGTGGCTCCGTGACTACATTCTGATCAGTGACATGGCAAGGGAAGTGATGTGTGCAACAACCATTTGGGTCCGACGGTGACAGGCATGCCCTCCACCCCCTCACTTCCTCTACACTGCAGCTTGTACTGGGGGAAATGGTGGAAAGGGAGGAGCCTGGGTTCCCACACTGGCCCTGGACCATCACCTACAGCTCTGTTTAAGAGAAACTGCCATTCTGTTTGAGCCACTGTTATTTCCAAGTCTCTGTTGCCTGGAGTCCAACCCTTCCTTACACCTCTCCTCCCCTTCTTTCTCCTCTCCCCTCTCACATTTTCTCTTCCTTCTCCCTTTCTTTCCTGATCGCCAATCTGCTCACCTTCCCCTCTTCTGTCTTCTCTCCAACCACTGGCCCTTTCTAAAGTGGCAGAGGCAGCCAGCCCCCCTTCTCCCCAGTCCTTGTGAACATGCCCCTGTCCCGAGGGCCCTGCCCAGCAAGGGTTTGTTGCCACCCAGAGGACTCTCCCGCCATGTCCAGTTCTGAGCTCTGAGGATGGCCTGCTCCCAGGGAGGGGCGGAGGGCCAGCCAGGGCGCCAACCCCAGGCAGCCCATCCCGTGGCCTGATGCCCAGTGCCCAGCTCCTGTCTCATGATTCCACAGTGACCGCTCTGATGCCTGGAACTGGACGCTTGCCTGGGCTGGAGACCATCTGGCTGTGCCCTCTGGCTTCCCCAGAAGGGAATGCTCTTAGATGTCAGGGAAGTTGAAGCCAGCCCTAAATGGGGGCTGACCACTTCTAATTCCTTTTTTCTTCAACCCCAAGTTCAAACTGCACAAGTGGGTAACAGTGGCAGAAGGAGCAGCGAGGGGGCTCTCTCACCCGGGGGCCCCCCAAACCTGCAGCACAGGCCCCTGTGACTTCCCCTCCCAGCTCTGCCCTCTGAGCCCCAGTGCCAGCCTGCTGTCCCTGCTCAGCTCTGGCGGGCGACAGATGGTGCCTTGAAGACACATCCTGGGTCTGGGCCCAGGGCGCGGATGTCAGCTGTGTCAGGAGCACTCCCCTTTCATCCTGCAGCTTGCGGCTGGGGCAGCCCCAGCTCTTCACCTGGCTAAGCAGGGCTTAGCGGGGCTGGGAGGGCTGAGCTGCAAGACGCCACATGCGGGCTCCAGTGGCCCTTTGGGAGCGGAGGCCTGGCCTGCTGGTGGAGAGANCCACCCCCCACCCCCAAGCCCAGCTCCTGGATCTGAGCCAGCCCTTGACAGGAGGCAAAGTGGGGAATGGCTTCACCTGGCCACGCCCAGATCAGTTACTGTCAGCTCAGTGTCGGGATGGTATGATGTCACGTCAGAATTCTCGAAACACTTTCCATCTGGAGTCAACACCATCCTTGCAGCTGCTCTGAGGGCTGTGCGCCACTGCCAGCCCTGGGAGGGGATCAAGTGTCCTTCTGGGGGCCAAGCTTAGGGCAGGTTTCAGAAGAACAAAGTCCAGGCGGGGAGCCGCTGAGGGAGCAGGGAAGCACTTGTGGGGCTCAAGTGCAGAGCTCTGAGCCCAGAGATGAGCAGAGAGGGGCCCACAGAGTTCAAGGCCAAGCCGAGAGCCCCAGGAAGGGTGTCCCGGAAGCCAGAGGCCAAGGAAAGACACGTGGACACAAATAGGAGCCTACCCTTCTCTGTTTCTCTGTCTCTCCCTGTCTCCCTCCCTCTCTGTCTCTGTCTCTGTCTCTCTATCTCTCTCACGCGCGCGCATACACACACACACACACACACACACACACGCACACACACACACACTTTCATACCCATACCATCCTTTCCGTGCTAAATACTCCCAAGTCTTTGAGCTTTGTTCCTGCTGTTCCCTTGCCAGGAATGCCCTCCACCCACTTGGTGAATTTCTTTCATCCTTCCCAGGACAGTTTAAATGTCACCTCCTCGGTGATACAGCTCTCCTCCCAATACTGACCCCACCCTCTGTCCCTTCTCCACTCACAGATTCCTGAGAGCCTTCCTCTGAGCTCGGGCAGCAACTCGACCACACTGAGCTCACACTGCTGTGTTCACAGATGGGTTCACAGCCTACCTGCCCATTCACCCCGCTGGCAAGGGACAAGGAGCGCCGCTAGGGCAGGCTGAAACCTGGCGGAGCACAGGCGTGACTTGGTCCTCTGACAGACATGTGGTCACCCGGGTCTGCCCGTGGGGGGTTCACAGGCCTCAGGACTCCCTGAGGCAGCTGAGGGCAATGGGGAGCCCACTTTGGTGACTTCTTTGTCTCATGGTGGGCACCCAGTTGAGACTCTAACAAATAACTACCAATTAAGTACATTTAGGTGTGTTTAGGTGGCTCAGTCAGTTAAGTGTCTGACTTTTGGTTTTGGCTCTGGTCATGATCTCAGGTTCATGAGATCAAGCCCCACATTGGGCTCAGCATGGAGCCCAGAGCCTGCTTGGGACTCTCTCTCTCTCTCTCTCTCTCTCAGCAAATAAACAAACTTAAAATAAATAAATGCATTTAAATTGACCTTTGTCACATACCCACACACATCCCAGAGCACTTCACTTCTCTCTCTCTCTCCAATGTCTTGGAGTTATTTGGGGGTCAGCCCTCAGTGTGGGGAAAAGATGATTAAAAAGGCATTCTGGTTTTGTTGGAACAAACAAATGAAACAAAAGCAGCCCAGATGTTTCCCACACACAGAAACCACGCGCGGAAGAGGGAGAGAGTCCAGTAGAAGGTCTGTTCCACCACTCACTAGCCACGTGGTGCCAGGTGAGGAATCTTATCAGTCAGACACTCAGTTTCTTTTCTGGTCCCAAGAGAATAGTTATGGTAATAATATTCCCCGTATTGGAAGAACCACATGAGATGACATGTAACAAAGTGTTGGCCAAAAACTATGACACACCAACGGCATAGATTCTCATTCCTCCTCCTCTCCCACTTCTCTAATTTCTAGTTCTAGAAAACTGGTGTCAGTGATAAAGGCCCTGACAATCTCCGTGAAATCATTAGTGGTTGGAGTAAGAATCCATTAATGTTATGGAGAGGGCAAAAGAGAGAGAGAGATCCGTATTAGACATTCGTTAGATGCCTATTGATGAGATTATAATTTAGAACCCTTTCTAACTGCAGAAGTCACATTTCTTAAATGTATCGAGAGTGGCCCTTATGTAACAAGAATGGTTTGATTAACTGAACTCTAGGCCCTGAAACAATTTCTCAGGCAAGCATGACCTCACCTCGCTGCTGCACAATGGGGACACGAAGCCAAGGGCAAACGTCACACATCTTCCAGGAGAGCCAATTTGTACTCTGAAATTTTTTTCTGAGGCCGAAAATGACCGACAAGAATTTCCCTAATTCTGGGGCGCCTGGGTGGCTCAGTCGGTTGCGCGTCCGACTTTGGCTCGGGTCATGATCTCATGGTTTGTGGGTTTGAGCCCCGTGTCAGGCTCTGTGCTGACAGCTAGCTCAGAGCCTTGAACCTGCTTCAGATTCTGTGTCTCCCTCTCTCTCTGACCCTCCCCTGCTCACGCTGTCTTTCTCTCTCTCTCAGAAATAAATAAAACATTTTATAAAAAAAAAAAAAGAATTTCCCTAATTCTAAGTTGTGCATTTTTTTCATATAAACATTTCTAAAAATCTGAATGCATTGATGTATTTGTTAATGCAGATGTTCCTGGCTCCTAAAAAAAAATTTTTTTTAGACATTCTTATATCCATGGTGCTCCTTGCAATGGACAGCATCTTAGAACTGGACATATAAACCAGCCATTCAGCTTGCTTTATATTAAACTGTAAGTCATTTAATGGGGGCACCTGAGTGGGTCAGTCAGTTGAGCACCAGAGTTTGGCTCAGGTCAGGATCTCGAGGTTCGTGGGTTCGAGCTCCACATCAGGCTCTGTGCTGACAGCTCTGAGCCTGAAGCCTGCTTCAGGTTTTGTGTCTCCCTCTATCTCTGCCCCTCCCCCACTTGCACTCTGTGTCTCTCAAAAATAAACATTAAATAAATAAATAAACAAACTGTAAGTCATTCAAAACATTGGTTTTATGCTAAAACTTATCAAGACACGCTAAAAAGTAGAAGTCGAAAGGCATGTGAACTTAAAAAAAAAAAAAGCATGAGAAGTCAACAAAATGTTCTGCTTGTGGCGGGGCCACTGCAGGCTGGGATCCCAGGCGTTGGTGCTCTTCCCTCTCCCTGGCGCTTGGCTGTGCTGAGAACGACTGCCCAAAGCCACCATCTGGGACCAGCCTGCCGAGAAGGAAGTTACCTGGGAATAAAATTAAAGATTGGCTAAGTAGGGGTGTCCCGTGTGGCCCAGGCATTCTGGCGGCTGGTGGGGCACACTCCTGCGTCCATAGATGGGGACAGAGCACCACTGAAGGCTGCCGGGCCACGGGGGCAAATACAGCTGTGGCAGCGTCTCCAGTGCCCATCTCCCCCCGACAACCCCATCGCCCTCTGGGACAGTCTTGCGGGAGTACAGAGCTCCAGGGATCACACAGCTTATCAACCGAAAATGAGTCCAGATTGTCAAAGACTCAGCCAAGGCCGATTTCAAACTTTCATGGGGAAAGGATGTGGGCTGGGTGGAGACAGGAATCCCACTGGGATAAGTGAGAGCCTGTATTGGTGGCTTAGGGCCGGCCCCAGCTCTCTTGTCATCCTTGTGGATGAAAGACCGTGGCAAGCAAGAGGTGGTAGTCAAGGCTAGGTCTCTTCCCCACTGGCTTTGCTGGGTCCTGGAGCCCACTGACCTTGACAACAGATTCATCATAACCTTCTAGCCAGCCTCCTCTACCCTCCCTCGCCATCGTCCTGAACCCAGGCTCGGCCTGCTTCAACTATCCCAGCCCACAACCCGACAAAGGACTTGAGAGATGCAAACTTTATGATCTGTAGAACATTTGATATTCCCTTAGCATCCGATCATTTCCAACGTGGCACCCTTCACCCAACGTCCTTCTAGACCACAACTTTCAGCCTATTTCTCTGCTTCAGCTCACAGGAAAGATGACTCCTGCAGGCAGACACACTCCCTTGGGCTCCCTCTGAGTTAAGTTGCTACATTATAAACCCATCCCTCTTTCTCGCACTTTGTGCCGCCACCGGATTTCATATGCGTATCTATTGCACTGTACACAGTGTACCTTGGTTGCTTATTTTCATGACAGCGTGCCCTGGGGGGCAAGACCTGTTTGGGATTTTTGTTTGTTTTGTTTTGTTTTGTTTTTTAAACCCAGCACACAGCCTAGCATCTAAGATGCTGTCTGCAGGAAGTGTATGTCCCTGAAGCCCTTCTCCTCACTGGCCAAGATAAGAACCTGTTTGAGGAAGATGAAAAAGTGCTCTGTGAGCAGGATTGTGAAATGATAGGGATGACGTGAGGGACTTTTGAAACCCTGGGAAGGAGTACCCAAGTGAATTACAGCCCCTTGCTATTCTTGGCCACATGAGCGGTTCAGGTTTTGACTCAGGACAGCTGCTCAGAGCCTGCAGTCAGCCGGGGACAAGGCAGCCGGCCAGCGCGGACCTCTGCTGCCCCCTGGTGGCCCCCTGGACCTCAGCCGAGCAGGGTTTCCTGGGGCCCCAGCTTCTGCCTAGTGGGAAACTTCTGGACATCCTCCACCCCACCCCACCACCTGAACGCAGAAAAAATTTTTTTCACCAGAGCCACACTTTACGGCTGCCCAGGGAATGCCTCTTTGCAACATACCACCAGCGACAACTAAGAACAGTGGGCAAGCAGTTTAACTCATGGTGTGACCTTCCTTGACCTTCACCACCTAAGCCTCAGTTTTCTGATCTGTAAGACAGGGATGATAATATGGATCCTACCTCATCTAACTTTTGTGTGGATTTCAAGAGATAAGATGCAGAAACCACTTAGCAAGGTGCCTGGCACATAGTGAAGACCCAAAGAAGAAACTGTTGCTGTTATTATAACAGAATCTTGGTGATCCTCCCCATCTCACTCCTCCTCCTTTCTCTGCCATCCCCCTTTCCCATGGGATCCTCTCTCCATTAGCCTGGCTTCCCCCATCCCACCCCGCCTACCACCACCTCCCAGGGCTGGCAAAGCATCTGTTCCCAAGGAAATAATTATGATGCCCATGGTGGCCTAGATGTCTCCAAAACCAAAATTTGACGACAAGTGAGTGCACGAAGCCTGGCCCAATAATTAAAAATGGGGTTTGTATTATGAGTGTCTTTTTTAATTCCATTTTTCTAGTAATTTGCTTTTATTGCATTTTCGCAAATGTTGGAATATGATGTTTGAAATTTTTAAAAACTTACTCCTTCAACCACAGAGAGTTTGAACTATTCTGCTCTACCAGGGAAGTCCATGAACCCATTGTTATCTGACCTTATGGCCCTGCCTGTCGTTAGGTGATCCAGTCTCAGAAGACATGAACCCCTCTGGGTCCTATCAATAAATTACCTGTCGGGGCACCTGCGTGGCTCAGTTGGTTAAGCATCTGACTCTTGATTTCGCCTCAGGTTATGATCTTGTTGTTTGTGAGTTCGAGCCCTGCACCTGCATTGGGCTCTGCACTGACAGTGCAGTGCCTGCTTGGGATTCTCTCTCCCTTTCCCTCTGTCCCTCCCACGTACTCATGCTCTCTCTCTCTCTCTCTCTCTCTCTCTCTCTCAAAATAAATAAATAAATAAGTAAATAACCTGTCAACTTAAGCTAATCAGAGGCAATTTTTATTTACCATGAAAAGGACCATAATTAATACAATCATTATCCCACTGTGCAGGTATGAAAAATAAGGCTCAAAAATGCTAAGTAACTTGCCCGTGACCCCAAAACTAATAACTAGAAGAAGCCAGGATGCCAACCAAAGCCAGCCTCCTTCCAAATCTCTGTCTTTCCACTGCTGCACTAAAACTTTAAAATAGCCACAAGGATTCAGATACGTTCAGCAATGATGAGGGATGGAGAAGCGGGAGTCCTAAATATCACTGATGAAGTGTAAACTGGCAAAAAAAAAAAAAAGTTTTGAGGGGTAATATTGACAGCCGTATAAAAATCGTAAAAGCACATACTCTGAATTTTTCAAAAAATTATCCTACACACATACTCGCACATGTGCACAAAGGTACACGATCTAGAGTAATCATTACAGCATTGTTTTACCAGTTTAAGAGGTAAAACAACCGATTTAGCAGGGAACTGGCTAAAATAAATTATGATACATTCATGCAATAAAGTACTGTTCAGTCATTAAACAGAATAGGCAAGTATATTTGTATTGAGATGAATAATTACCAAGTAATATTAAGAAGGAACAAACAAGTACAGAACAGCGAATATAAGATGCATTTTTCTGGAAAGGACATAGAGAGAGAGGCAAGGAACATACACGTATATGCTCACATTTGTACTGACCATTTCTGAAATGACACATAAGAAAGAGGTGACAAGGTTTGACTATGGGAAGGTGGCATGAGAGATAGGAGTTGGGGACGGCTAAGATTACATTTCCCTGTATATCCTTCTGTACCGTTTGGAAATACTTTTCCTTTTGGGGGCGGGGGCAGGCAGAGGGAAAGACAGAGAGGGAATCCCAAGCAGGCTCCATGCCAGCATGAAGCCTGATGCAGGGCTTGATCCCATGACCCTGGGATCATGACCCAAGCCAAAATTAAGAGTCGGACACTCAATCACCTGAGCCACCGAGGTGTCCCTGGAATTTTTTTTTTTTTTTTTAGCTAAATTTTGTGAGTTATTAACTCTATGACTTAGGCAGTGCACCCCCTCCAATGGTTCTGCCTCTGGGAACAATGGCGAGGATATATTTCACCCTCACCTCAGTTGGTACCTTCTGGGGTCAGGATGCTTGCTCCCTGGGGTATGACACGGCCGCCAGACACCCTAGGCTCTGAAAGGGCAGCAGCCTATCCGGACATGCAATGATTCTGCACAGGAGCGCGGAGTGGCCTGAAACAAAATGCTTTCGGCAGTTCCTTCCCCTGGTGGCTCTTGGTTTTTACGTACATGCTACAGCAAATATCAACTTAGACTTGGGAAATTCAGACTTAACTCGATTTAGGGAGCATCTATTATTTGTGCCACCCGGTCTCAGCTCATTCTTCTGGAATGTGTGCCTTTCTTTTCCTCTGGGATCAACCCCCTCAAGAAATTTCTAGGGTCATTGACCCCACCCTTTGTTCCAGGAGCCGTGTGCTGCACAACGCAGGCTGGGACAATCAGAGCCCAGTTCCCTGACTCCTGGGTTGGTTCAGGCAAAGAAAGAAACACGACCCAATGCAAACCACGGGAATGCCACTGAGATTCCTAGGAAAGACTCACACGCTCCTCCTAGCTTGGAAGGAAATGGGGCTGGGGCTGAGGTCTCCCTCTTGCCTCTTGGGGGAAGGCCCATCTGATGAGAGCCAAGAACAGGGAAGAAAACTGGCTCCAGGGACTTCATTTGGGCCTAGGTCAAGCTTCACTTCTCCACTGAATTGTCCACACACCCTGTATCCACTTCTGCACCTTTCCCCATTCGATTCTCAACCCACAAAACTGCTCGTGTCGAAGCCAGGGTCACTTTCCCGCCTCCTCAGAAAGCAACTCTCTGCCACCTCTCCTTCGGTTAAAAATCCCGTGCTCTCTGACTGGCTAGAAGGCACACTCCCCGGCTTCCCTCCCATCCATCCGGCTTTGCCCTTTCTGCTTGGCTGCCTCCCACCGCCCCTCCCCCAGCCTTATGGCGATGGAGTTCCCAGGACTCATCCCTGCAGCCTCTTCCTTATCCACACCTTTCCCCGAGGCGAGCCCCTCCATTCTCAAGATGTTAATCTACTGCCTCTACTGGATGGCACCCAAGTTTGTCTCCGGCCCAAACCTCTTTTCTGAGCTCCTGAAAACTGGTATCATTCAATTGCCGTACTTGAGCGTGTCGATTCCCACTCCTTCATTCTGTCCTCCGCGCAAAAGTTGTTTCACACCCAGTGTCCCGTTTCCCAGATGGGACCCCCAACCACCCAGATGCTTAAACTGCAAACCTGGGAATCATCTAGACTTTTCTCTCTGTTCCCCTACTCTCTACATATAACTCATCTGTAAGACCTGTCACTTTCACTACCGAAATATATCTTGAACCCACATCTTCTCCCTCTCCACTGGCATGGGCTGTGATGGTGGCCCATCTTGTCCTGGGTTCCGTGCAGGATGGTGCTTTCCCACCCTGTCTGGTGTTAGGCATGCGCATGTGGCTTCCTTGGCCGGTAACAGGTGAGAGGAAGAGACATCTGTCACTCCTGGTGGGGAATTTTAAGAGCCAATACACTTCCCTTCCTCCTGCCATGGGGATTATGGAAATAGTGTTGAAATGGGAACTCTGTCACCCTGATTCCCTAGTGATTAAGATAAGCAGAGCCCCTTTGTTGGCCCACAAAACACTGAGCGTGAAGGACAACTAAGTATTTATTATGTTAAGCCATCGGGGTGAGGGGCTGTTTGTTACTGCTCTCTGCCCTGGTCTCCTACTGTCCCTTCCTCATTCATTAAGTCCAGGCCCCCTCCTTGCTATCTCTAAGGCACTGAGCCTTTCCCACCTCAGAGCTTTCACGGATGCTGTTCCCCCCTCCTGGAACACTTCCCTGCATTAGTCACCTAGCTGGCTCCTTCTTCTTCAAGCCTCAGCCTAAACGACACCTCCTCTGAGAGGTCCTCTGCCACTACACCCTGCTCATTTCCTGGTTAGCTCTTACCACAAGTTGGAATTGCATTTGCTTTGCAACTTTATGTACCTGTTTATTCACGGTGAGGGCCCTCAGCCCTCAATGACTATTTGTTGACTGGAGGAATGACTGAATAAGAAGCCCTTGCAAAGTGTAGCATATTAAGCAAAGGTTAACTCAGACCTGCCCTGCTGGCTGGCTTCTCACAGGTGGCCTGGCTCACACTCCTCCCAAGGTCTTTTATTCCCTTCAGAAGCTAAAGTGCCTCTCAGATACCAGATTTCTCCAGAGGACCCAGCTGGGTCTCTGTGCTTCCTCTCAGCTCTGACAGCTCACCCAGGGACAGCCCGGCCTGGAGCAGGTCCAGCGAGCGCAGACAAGCGGGCAGCCAGCCCCAGTGAGGAGGCAGCCAGCTGCTGCCGTCACAAAGAGCGCCCTGGCCAGCTCTAGAAATAACCCAAGGTCAAGGTGGGGTGCTCCCATCCCCTACAGATGCAGAAACCTGGGGAGACCCTCCACCCCACTACTGGGACCCCTGATCCTGGTCTGGAGCTCCCCAGTTCCCAGCCAGCCCTCCACGGAACCCTGTGTTCCTCACTGCTCACAAAGAACCCCCAGGCCTCTGCCCGCCTGTCCTCCCAACTCGTTTCTGAAGTGGAGAGGGTGGGCCTTCTCGCGGACAAGGGCACTGTGGCTCAGAGAAGTCAGGGGGGCTCTTCCAAAGTCACGCAGTGACTTGACAGATGAGCTGGAATTCAAATTCCATGTCAGAAGCCCATCTCAGACCCCGTGCCTTTGCCCACCGGAACCTTCCACACAAGGAATGTGCCTAACAGAGTCCCACAGCCTCTGTCCTAGGACTGATCCCATCTGTGCGTCACTTGCTCTTGAGGGCTCTTTTCCTGGGGACTCCGACCCTTATTCCCTGGTCTCAAGAGAAGAGTTTAGCATCTTTGGCCGCCCGCCCCACCAACTTACCCAGGACCCAGCTCTTTTCTGCCCACATCTGAGGTGTCCATTGTGACCTCTGGTCTGGGGTATTCTGCCTGCTTATCTGGCTTACTATCCGGACCTCACAGCTGGCCCGGCCACCCAAACTGCTGTCCTCACCCCGCAAACACTCCCTCCTCTAACAGAGAAGGACACTGGGAGATCCAGCCACAAGCTTCACTGCCACTTGTTCCAAGGAGGGCTCCTAGAATCCCTTCTTCTGGAGCTCCCCACGGGCCTAGGAGAAAGGAGCAAGGATGTGAATCTGGCAGCTGGAGAGGGTAGGGGAGAACCCACATAGGTGAGCAGCTATCCCTTTAAATCAGACAGGACAAGATGGGCACCCAGTATCTTTCTAGTAATCAGTTGACAGCAGGGAGAGGAGGTACAGGATTAGTAAAGAATGAAAGGTGGAATTATTATTATTATTGTTGTTGTTGTTATTTTTTTAGTGTTTTATTTATTTCTGAGAGAGAGAGAGACAGCATGAGCAGGGGAGGGTCAGAGAGAGAGGGAGACACAGACTCTGAAACAGGCTCCAGGCTCTGAGCTAGCTGTCAGCACAGAGCCCGACGTGGGGCTTGAACTCATGAACCATGAGATCATGACCTGAGCCGAAGTTGGATGCTCAACCGACTGAGCCACCCAGGCGCCCCATGGTAGGTAATATTATTGTTGTTATTATTATTATTATTATTTTAGAAATACATTTTGTCTTTAAAGGACCTCAATAGGTCCAAGTGAAAGCTGGTAGAATGTCCTCAACCCCCTGGGGAACTCGAACAACCCAAACATGGGGAGCACGTCAAGGCCCTAGGCACATGGGTCCGCAAGCACAGCACACAACTCACAACACGAGATGCAGACACATCACAGACTTCCAAGCACTCCTACCTCAGGTCAGTTTCTCCCCTCACACTCCGGGGCTTTGGGCCAAGTTCTTCAAGACGCAGAATGGCCTCTTGTTTCCTGACCTACCCTGACCCATGCCTCTGCCTTCAGGATCTCTCTCTGCTCTCTGGCTCTAAGCTCCAACCTCGTCTCAGCCCTTAGCCTAACGTTCCCACCCTGACTCTATTTCCACCCCCGGCTCAGCAGTGACCCACACAGAGTACTCAGCCCCCTTCCTGGAGCCCCTACCTCCACCCCCAAGGCCAAGGAAGTAGACTTCACAGGAGCCTCAGAAGTTAGCAGAGGAGATCCACCTCACACCAGCACGAAGTAGGATGAACTTTCAGGCAGAGTGATTTGTTTTTCTTTTTGAGAGACAGAGAGAGACAGAGTACGAGCAGGGGAGGGGCAGAGAAAGAAGGAGACACAGAATCGAAAGCAGGTTCCAGGCTCTGAGCTCTCAGCACAGAGCCCGATGCGAGGCTCGAACCTATGAACCATGAGATCATGACCTGAACCGAAGTCTACACTCCACTGACTGAGCCACCCAGGTGCCCCAGGCACCATGATTCTTAAAGTTGCTCTCTCCCTTTTTCCCAGGTCCTACTCAGGTTCAGGCCTGCTTTGTGAAGTCAAACAGAGGTCATCCACTCTAGTTTGTAAGCCATCAACAGAAGGAAGATCTGTCATGCACCTTGAAGTTTTCGTTTTCTTTCTCCACCCTCCAGCAACCTCTATAAATAGAAAGGATTAGTACAGGGGCACCTGGGTGGCTTAGTCGGTTAAGCGTCTGACTTTCACTTAGGTCATGATCTCACGGTTCGTGGGTTCGAGCCCCGCATTGGGCTCTGTGCCGACTGCCAGCTCAGAGCCTGGAGCCTATTTCAGAGTCTGTGTCTCCCTCTCTCTCTGACCCTCCCCTGCTCACGCTCTCTCTCTCCTAGAAATAAATAAAAATATTTAAAAAAAAAGAAAGAAAGAAAGAAAGAAAGGATTAGTATAGAGAGTGGTTTCTCTACCACCCTGGCTTCATCTTCCCTTAGGAGGAAAATACTGCCATACTTTGTGTATCTTTAATTCTTTTCTCCTGCTCCACTAAAGTCAGTACTTGAATTAGCTATAACCAACTCAGAATGGTATTTTAGGGTGGTGTGTGTATTTGTTATCAATCTCTGTGTAACAAATTATGCCAAACTTAGCTGCCTAAACCAATAAACATTTATTATCTCCCCATTTCTGTGGGTCAGGAATTAAGGAGTGACCTGGTTGGATGGTTCTGGCTGGGGAATTCCCACGAGGCTTCAGTCAAGATGTCAATGGGGACTGTGGCCATTCATGGGATTGGAGCTAGAGAATCTGCTTCCAAAATGGCACCCTCACAAAGCTGCCGGCAGGAGGCCTCAGGCTTCAGAGTCACTACATGGCCTTTCCATAAGGCTGCTTGAGTGTCATGGGTGCGTCACCTAACTTTCCCCAAAGTTAGTGATCCAGGAGCGCCTCGGTGGCTCAGTCAGTTCAGCAGTCAACTCTTTATTTTGGCTCAGGTCATGATCTCACCGTTCGTGAGTATGAGCCCCACGTGGGGCTCCATGTTGACAGAGTGAAGCCTGCTCAGATTTTTCTCAGCTTGCGCTAGTTCACACTCTCTCTTTCTCTCAAAATAAATAAATAAAACTTTTTTATGTTTTATTTATGTATTTAAAGAAAGAAGTCACTAAGTCCAGCCCACACTCAAGGGGAAGGGAACTAAGCTTCATCTTTCAGAGAGAGGAATGTTAAGGAATTTGGGGGGTGTATTTTAATTTATTTTTTAATTTATTTTTTTATTTGGGGGGACATTTTTAAATCGCCAAGATGTGAAAAAAGTACAGGATAAGGAGTCAAAATACTTATGTTCTCGGGGGCCTGCGTAGCTCAGTCAGTTAAGCATCCAACTCCTGGTTTCAGATCAGGTCTTGATCTCATGGTTCATGAGTTCAAGCCCCGCATGGGGCTCTGCACTGACAGCGTGGAGCTTGCTTGGGATTCTCTCCCTCTCCCTTGCTCTCTGCTCCTCCCCTGTTGTGCCCATGTGTGCTCCCTCTGTCTCTCAATAAATAAATTTTTTAAAATGCTTATGTTCTCATTTTACTTCCAAATGCTGGAGGACTTAGGCACATCCCTTCACCTTTCTGATCTTTTCCCCATCTGCAAAACAAGACTGACTTCGATGATGACTAAGATTTCATTTTCAATTAGCATGTGCCTCAGTGTTCCAGCACTAAAACCTTAGTCCTTGACCCCAGACCTCAGGCAGTCTCCTCCTCCTCCCAGCAAGCCTCCATGGCCCTGGTCCCAGATACAGCTGCCTGCCACCCGTCAGCTCCCAAGCCATACCCGAGCTCATCCGCATCTCTAGGCTGGGGGCCAAGTATCAGTAGGTTTTACAGCTCCTTAGTGATTCCAAGTGTGCAGCCATGGTCGAAAACCACTGCTCTAACTTGAGGAACCCCTCACATAGAGAATCCTTTCAACAAATAAAATAATGGGACACCTGGGTGGCTCAGGGGGTTAAGCATCCGACTTTGGCTCAGGTCATGATATCACAGTTCACGAGTTTGAGTCTGTGCCGGGCTCTGTGCTGACAGCTCAAAGCCTGAAGCCTGCTTTGGATTCTGTGTCTCCCTTTCTCTCTGCCCCTCCTCCACTTGTGTGCGCTCTCTCTCTCTCTCTCCTGAAAAATAAATAAATAAACATTTAAAAAAATAATATTGCACATGACTAATTAATGATCTGCCGTTTCCTTTGATGCGTATACAGTTTGAGAGGTCTTACGTGGCCTAGAGTACAGGTATTTCTGTTTTGGATCATTGTATTTGTGGTCTGATTTCATTAAGAGACCATTTTTGCTCCATGTTGCTTCAGAGAACTAATTAGAGAAGTTTAGAAAAATCAGAGAAGTTTAGAGAAATTTTTCATGGCCAGGATAGGACTTTTTATAGAATTGTTTCCTTTGCTCAGGGTTTCTCATCATTGTATTGTTTCTGTGGGAAAATTGATCCAGTTTTTATCTTTTTTACTTACACCACCTTTTCCTAGAATATAACCTGCTATAAGTTTAAACAATGCCTGTCTCTCTCTCTTTCTCTTTCTCTTTTTTGCTTGTGTATATGCAAGTGTGGGTGTGAGAAAAGTCAACATGCTCCAAGACAGGACAGAGCCCAGCCCTGAGAGGCACACAGAACTTGGAACACCCTGGTAAGAGAAGCTTCTGGAAGACTGTGGGTGCAGGGCTTTCAGTAGGTGCTGGAAGCAATCAGCAGGGCTCTTCTGATCGACTTAGCGTCTTTCCTCGCATGTGTTCCGCCTCATGTAAGCTGCCGTCAGTGTGACTGCCTGTCCCAGTTTGCCCAGGACCGAGAGGTTTCCTGGGTTACAGGACTTTCAGTACTAAAACTGGGAAAGTTCCAGAAAACCAGGACAGTTGGTCCCCTTACAAGGACTGTGCGTCTGTGAGTACCACCTCCATCTTTCAACACTACTAGAAGCTTCCGGTGCACAGGATGCTCCAAAGATCTCCCAGGTTGGCAAACACTTGCCAACAGCCTGAGCAGCTAGTGGAGAAGATTCAGAGCTGCCTTGCTGAGAGGCTGGGTGGCTTCACTGACAGAAATGGAGGTGGTAAAAGCACCCCTCTGCACCATGAGGGTGGCCCTTAGATGCCAGTTTGCAGAGCCCAAGGCCCAGGTATGGAAGCAAGATCTGTCATGTTGACTTCCATTAGCAATCTCCAAGTATCTGAGTGCTTGTCATGGGGAAAAAGGAGGGTGACCTGCTGTGTGTCCTGGGACCAGTGATTTGAACGGATGCACATGAGAATCACCTGAGAGTTTGTGTCCCACCTCCGGAGATTCTGATTTCATTGCTTTGGGGTCGAGCCCATGTTCACACACACATACACATTTCTTAACCTTTCCCTTCTGGTTTCTTTCCAGGCAGGAAATTTCTCTCCTGGCCATGAAAGAATACATTGCTCCTAAACGTTTCCAATTCTGTCTCTGAGGTTATCTTGAGCAAAAATGGCCTTCTAGAGAATCAGACCTTTTTACTATGTTAATGGCAATCAGATTACAGATTCTCTTCAAGGGAAATTCTGACTTACAAAGCTCAAACCACTCTTCATTGTCTGCGAGGAAACTGTCCAGCTTGTGGGTGTGGATGCATGTTCTGGATTCTCATTTCTTCCCGGCTCTGG
Organism: Crocuta crocuta; assembly: GCF_008692635.1. Taxonomy (NCBI): domain Eukaryota; kingdom Metazoa; phylum Chordata; class Mammalia; order Carnivora; family Hyaenidae; genus Crocuta; species Crocuta crocuta. Next base: position 95,902 of record NW_027530497.1, on the reverse strand, counting down.
GCTGGGCTCCTACTCACCTGGAGCCCCAGTCAGGAGGTTCCCTTGGCCCCCATCCTCCACTTCCGGTCGTGCCCGACCTCCTGGCCCCCATGTCTCCCTTGTTTGTGTTGTTTATCTTCCTGGGATGCAAGAACTCTCCCCTGCCATGGCTCCTCAGAAGTGGGGGGTTTCCACATTGTTCCTGAACCTGTCTCACTAGACCAAGCCCAGTGGACAGGTGTGAATCTCTGGCTAGGCAGGTACAAGCGCGCTCTCTCTCTCCCTAGAATCTGGGGCTCACCCACAGAGTCTCTGGGGAGCTGACTTCATGTGCTGTATCTGGATGGTCATGAGTCCCAGAGTCTGTGGTTGCCACATGGGTGAAAACTATTGGAGGCTGCAAGCAGCAATGATCACAATGGAACACCAGGTCTGCAGACACACAACAAAAACCGGGGTGACCAGACAGCTCAGGTGAGGAGGTCTGAGGCCCTGATCTGGAGCCTGACTTTCTTCTGTAAGGCTCCTCGTTCCCCTTTCCTCCTCTTAGTCCCCTCAGGTTCTATGAGATCCTTGTCTTAATTTCCTCCTTAGCCAAACCAGCGTTAATAGATTTCTGTCACTTGCCACCCACCAACCAACCTCTCCCCAGGAGAGTTGCTAACACCCACTGCTCCCCCTAAGCACCTTCTGGAACCTAAATATGGGCCTTTCCTGCTCCAGCAAAGCCCCTGAGCCCATTACTTTTCTGGCTCCCTTTGAACTCCACAGAGGACCGGCTCTCACCTCCCCTGTGGGTTTGTTTCCCCTGGAATTAGAAGAGCAATGGCCTCTTCAAAAATCTATGCTTCCTCACCAAGCTTCTGCGGAGCCGTGGGGTCCTTGACCACATCTCCAGTTCCCACAGCTCAGGCCTCAGCTCCCCCATGGTCTTCTACCTCAGCACATTTTAGAACACACTTCAGTGAACACTTGTGAAAACAGAGTAAACAGCGGTTTCCTCATGTTCCCATCAGCCTTTGTTTCCAAGACTGAAGAGTCTTAAACTGGAGGGCTTCCCGACTTCCCTGCACTGCATTCCCCAGCTCTCTGCTCCACCTGGACTTGGGGGGCGGGGGCTCTGCTCAGGATCCGTGGGCTAGGCTTTCAGTGTCGGCTTCTGCTGTTCCCACTCAGCCCTACTCGAACCCTGGAGTGAGAATCAGAGTCTAGAGACAGGCCAGGACACTCAGCACGCAGGGCAGAGTGGCCTTGACGCCAGCCGCACCCCTACCCACTGCTCCGCCCTGCCTCCTCCTGGCCACAGCCCCAGTCAGACTCCCAGGGCTGCATCCTCAGCTCGGCCTCGACTTTGTCGCAACTAGGGCCTAGGGACCTGGCTTCTCCTCTTCTAGGATGTGGTGTGGGCCTCAGGGGAGAGCTAGAACAATGCAGGGCCCCTTATCAACAGCTAATCCCATCCTGGCCGGCTCCTAGACTTCCCTTCTCAGAAATGCCAACTCTTATTTTAACACATGGCGTGTTCACTTCTGAGTCACCTAAGCCCTAATTGTGTGCGGCCAGATCAGTGACAATCCCTCCCCAACACCTTGGCCAAGCTCTTCCGCGAGACTAAAAGCAAACACCTTCAAGTCCATCCGGAAGAGGCCTGGCTTCCTTCTGCCCAGTCACGAGCTCCTGGCGCCACAAAACGCAAGAACCGGAAAAGACCCTAGAAATCGCCGGATCCCAGTCCCTGTTCACAGCTAGGTCCCCCAAAGCCAAGGGACAGAGTCCTACTCAGGGTCACACAGCAAGGTCAGGACTCCTGGTCTATTCCCTTACTTCCATAACAGACATTTCTCGAAAGACATGAGGAAGGAAAATCCGGGAGAGGCTGTGGCTGATTCGGGTTCGTTTCTGTTTAAGTTTCTGTTCTACCCTTGCTCAGAAGGAATGCTTGTTCCACTTCGGGGCAAGCACGGGGGCCCCATCTGTCAGCAGGAACAGTCTCGAGCACTTTAGGTATCAAGGATGACTTTGCCTAGAAGAGGGAATATCAGGAACCCCAATGAGTCAGAACTTCCAAATGTCCCCATTGGGGCATTTAACAGGAGAAAGTGCTAACTGGCTGGATGAATGGCTAATAATAAAAGAGTGGGTATCATGGGGAAGTCCATGCACCACTGGATATAGCGCCTTCCAAGTAGAACTGTAGTCCCGGAAATGAGAGCCAGGTCCAGAATGACTTCCCAGAGGTCCTGTGGATGCTTTACCTTCACTGATCTTCTGTCTTCAGACTCCGTGAGAAGGATTTATATCAAAGCCAAAAGGGATTGGAGGTTAACCTCCAGTTAACCTTGCATTTAGCACCCCACAACTCAGCCCCCCACCCCTTGCACATTTTCCTTCAGCATAATGTGTACTCTGGAGGCCATCTGCCTAGGGTCACTCATTCTTTCCATAACGTGTGTATAGTAACAGACCCTTCCTCCCAGGGTCGCTTTGGGCATTAATGCATTTGGAACACTGCCTGGCATGTGACCGCTTATCTACCATTATCATCATCATTACTATTTCAAGCCCTCAGCAGATATGATCTGCTTCCTCTAGCCTCTTAAGTGTAACACCTAAGGGCCAGAATTGTGAAAGCAGGAAGTAAGTCCTCAAGATCACCTGGGTGCAGCTTTGGGGATGTCTGTGAGACATAGCAACATAAGCTAAAGGCCATGGTCGGGATATTCCAGAAGTGGAATGGAGGGTTTGGCCAGTCTGATGTGTGTTCTATAATTTAGCTAAAACAGCACATGAACATTTATCTGTGTGTTCCTCAGTATTTCTCCAAATATTTCCTTTCTTTCTACTTCTGAGCTGGGACGAATGTAGAAGTCAAGCAGAGGTTTTCATCTGACAGACTGAGAGACCAGAAATCAGAAAATGTGGGCTCTGGTCTGGGAGGTTCAAACTTTTGGTAATCAAAAACTTAATACACTTTGAAATGCTTTTTCAAAAGCATTTTTAAGCTGTATATATTTTATTACAAGCTTGTTTTTCATTTTGAAATAATTTTAGACTTAAAAAAGAATGCACAAATGGTACAAAAAAGTCATATGTACTCTTCACCTAGCTTTCCCAATAGCATCTTATATAACCACAGTATAAATGATCAAAACCAGGAGATGAACTGATACAACGCCGCTAACTTACTTTCAGATCTCATTCCAGCTTTTTCAGTTGTCTTTCCAACGTACTTCTTCTGCTTCAAGATGGCCCAACCTAGGATTTCACACTGTAGATCGTGTCTCCTTAGTCTCTTCCCAGTCTGGGACAGCTCCCTCTGTCTTTGTTTTTGGTGATCGCAACATTTTGGGCTCATTAATTTGTAGAATGTTCCCCATTTTGGTGTGCCTGGTGTTTTCCCATGATTTAGATTGAGGTCATGCATTTTTGGCACAAGTACCACAGAAGGGATGCTGTGTCCTCCAGTCCTCCATGCCTCATGTGGCAGGAGTCACGTGAAGTTGTTATGTCACATTCCTGGTGGTACGAATTTTGTCCACTTGGATATAGTGGCGCCTATCAGATTTATCCACTGCGATGTTACTATTTCTCTTTTTGTAATTAATAGGCATCTTGTGGGGAGACAGCTTGAGACTATGAACATATCTTGCTTCTTGTCATGCTTTTACCCGTTAATTTTATCATTCACTGATTGTTCTTGCCTATAGCAATTATTGCCGTCATGTTAGCCAAATGGTGATTTTCCTGTTTCCATCATTCCTTCTGCCTTTATTAATTAGAATTCTGCTGTAAAGAAGAGCTTTCCTTTCCTCCTTACTTATTTATTTATGCAATTATTTATTCCTATCAACATGAAGTCATGGATATTTGCTTCATTCTATGAGTTATAATCTATTACTATCATTATTTATTTTGTCACTAAAATTGTCTCAGATTTGGCCATTGGGAGCCCCTTCAGAATGGCTCTTATGTTTTTTAATAATGTCCTCATCCTTTCTTTTGATGATTTTTTTAAAGTTTTATTTATCTTAGCTTGAGAGAGAGAGAGACAGAGGGCTCATATGAGCACCAGCACAGGAGGGACAGAGAGAGAGAGGGAGAGAGAGAGAATCCCAGGCTCTGCACCATCAGGGAACCATCATTAGCATTTCTGCACCATCGGTGCAGAACCTGATGTGAGCTCAAACTCATGAACCGTGAGATCATGACCTGAGCTGAAATCAAGAGTTGGAAGCTTAGCCGACTGAGCCACTCACCTGCCCCAAAGTCCTCACCATTTCTGAGTACTTCTTCTAGCACTGCAAAGTCTTCTAAGCTGCCTTATATTTTTCCTGTTCCAGCCTTAGAATTATCCATTTCTCCAAGGATCCCTGATTCCTTATTTCAGAATGGTACTTTGAAACCAAGATCTAGAGGATAGTATGCCCATAGCTACTCCAGTGTCATTATTTCCAGTCATTCTCACAGGACAAAGCCAGGAAATAGATGTCCACACACACATTTATACCTGTATCTATTTCTAGTTCTATATCTAAGCTTGTATATAAAACCGTGAGTTAGCACCAATCCTTCTGATTCCATCCCAATACCACAGGGTGCATTCTGACCTCCTCCTTTTCTATTTTTGTTACTCCTTTTTAACAGTGAAAAACCTGGTTGTCACCATCCATAATATATTTATTTAAAGAAATTTAATCATGGAATACACTTACTTTCAGGATCTGTAATGCCTTTTCTTTCAAGTTTGTATGATTTTAGTCAAATAATGAAATGCTAATGATCCAGTGTTCTGAGTAAAGGTGAAGCAATACAGCCTACTTTTTAATTGAGTGGATTCTGGAAGTAGCCAATTATTTATCTTTCTGAATCTCACCTACCTCATACATGTAAAATAGAAATAATAATATCTAGTGCACGAGATTGCATTAAGAATGAAAGAGTTAATGTATGTGAAGTGTTTAGCACTTAGGAAGCCCTGGATAAACAGAATACATTTTTATCAGCTATTAATTAGGAAATTTTAAAACTTCATTTTTTAAAATGTCTTTTATGAAAAGTTGACCCATAATATCAGTTGATATGAGGGAAAAAGAAAGAGGTTAGAAGTTTTCAGGTCTGTCCTATTTCTTTTCTCATGCAGTTGTGATGAAAGTTAATTTTTCTCCAGTAGATGGCCTCACTTGTCCAAATGACTGTGAGTGGTGTCTTGGTAATAAAGTCCTCACAATAGATCGCCCAAGCCTGCAGAAGACAGGAAGCAATTTTTGAACTGACAGCCTCACATAAAATGTGAAAAATAATCCACAACTTTTAGAAAAGCAAACTAAAAATGCCCCACATCTAAGGATACTTGTGGGGGGCCAGCAGGGAGTTCAAACAAGCATGCCCAAACCCACAGGCCACAGGGCACCTCCTCACTCAGGTGGGTGCCACCAAGGTCTCCCAGGCCTCCAAATGCCATCCCTGGGGTGAAGTTGAAGGTGGAGGGCAAATTGAACTGGGCTTATTGAAGGGTCTACAGCCTGGAGAGAAGGTGGAGCAGATTCTCAGGACCCTGTCCCTCTGTAGTTTAGGGTCCCAGGGACTTAAAAATGGACATGAACCTTCGTGTGAAGCCTCACTGCTCAGGCTGGAGAAATAAGAGTCTGGGTCTGAGCCAAGAAACAGAGACCCACTCACGCTGGCTAAAGAATTAGAGGACGACGGGTCTCCTTGGTGGAATCTGGTTGCTGTCCAACCATAGAAGATATTCAGACTCAGGAAACCAGAGTGGCTGCATGAGTCACCATCTCCTGTCACCATCCCAGCACTACCAAATCTGCTCCCTTGAGTGGTGGGAGAAGGCAAGAGATGGCCTGCGCTCTAATTCCAGAGCTACTATTCTTAGCTGTGGGCCCTGACCAAGTTGTTTACCCTCTCTGTGCCTCAATTTCCTCATCTGGACACCTCACAGGCCTTTCAGGTTTTCATGACAACTACATGAGATCATACTGTAAAGTATTTAGAATGGAGCCCAGCAGATCCAGAGAACACAAAACAAAAGTTAGCTTTTCTTTTTGTTACCACAATTTTTAATGTTACTATTTATATTTTCATTAGCTGCTTCATTTTGGTTTCTGGTCCTCCATAAATCCTGCTTCCTTATAGCCATTATGGCTGCCCCTAGCACCAAGACTAACTTTTTGGCAGCCTCCTCCTTCTGAGTCTGTTAGGGCAAATTCCAGAGCCAGAACTCTGGTGGAGCACATGACTGTGCCTGAGGCCATAGGCTAGGCTCCACCCATATGGGTGGACCCCCTCCCCCCTGTCCAATCATATTTGGCTGGGGGTGAGAAGAGTGAAAGTCACAAGGCATTGGGGGCAACCAGCACCATGGCAAGGGGTTCCTCCCAAAGAGTAGACAGCCAGGCTAAAGCCAACAGACATGTGGGGTCCCTGGGTGCCTCAGTTGGTTAAGCGTCTGACTTTGGCTCAGGTCATGGTCTCGTGGTTCATGAGTTTGGGCCCCATGTCCAGCTCTGTCCTGGTAGCTCAGGGCCTGGAGCCTGCTTTAGATTCTGTGTCTCTGTCTCTCTCTGTTCCTTCCCCACTCGTACTCTGTCTCTATCTTTCAAAATAAATAAACATTAAAAAAAATTTTTTTTTAAAGCAGACCTACATGTAAAACATTTTTCAAAGATAAATACATGCTGTTATGAATAAAATATAAATTCATTTAAAGCTGTTATTGAACATAGTAATTACTAATATTACCAATACTATCATTTCTATCTTATACAATATTATCTTATTAATAGTTTATATAATTTTACTATTATAATAACTAAAGGTGTGGAATCTCCATAAAATGTTTTTTAAATATTTTTAAATTTTATTTTTATTTAAAAACTTTTTAAAAAATTTTTGAGAGAGAGAGAGAAGTAGAGCACAAGCAGAGGAGGGGCTGAGGGAGAGGAAGGAGAGAATCAGGCTCCGTGCTTAGCTCAGAGACCGACTCAGGGCTCCATCTCACAACCGTGAGATCCGTGACTTGAGCCAAATTCAAGAGTCGGATACTTAACTGACTGAACCACCCAGGTGCCTCTCCGTAAAATGCTTGATTGTGGAAAGTGTCTTCATCCTCAAAAATTTGAGGTACAATCCCCCTATACTGCAACGGGCTACTTCAGGTCCACCTTCAAAGCAGCTGGCTGAGACTTAGGTCCCTAGGCCAGTGCACTTTCCCAACCTGCCCATTGCCTGAGGTCCCAGTGGCCTCGAGTCCATACCCCTGCACACCCCTGGCCTCTGCCCATGAGCATCCAGCCTGTAGAGCCTGGGTTGAGCTGAAGAAAGCCATTGTCTGAGTGCTCTGATTTTCAGGAGTGCCTATAGGTGCTCTCCTTGAGCATTATCTCAACTCCCAACAAAAGCATCTCCTTGGGTGGGAATGACCTAGACAGTAGAGGAAGGGCATCCAGCAATTCTGAGGATTCAGTGAGAAGCTGGTCCTCGGGAGAAAACTAGGAGTAATCATGACATCTAAGGCAGAAACTCTAAAGCAGGCATGTGGGATGAATCTTATTCTGCAGGCCAGAAGCCCACCTCTATGCTGGGGGTTTCAGGAATGGGGGAACAGGGCAGTTGCCCAACTGCTAGAACAGGGGCTGAGTCTGCAGCAAGTTGATGTCTCCAACTTTTCTCTGGGGTACAGCCAGCAGAGGAGAATTATTTTATGAACTAGGGACAACTACAATTCTGATCACCTCATCATCTGCCTAAAATTTTTCACCAGTCCCCCAGAACCTTATAGGTAATGCCCCAATCTCTCAGCACAAAGCTAGGCACATGTGTAAATTACCTCAACAGGGCATCATAGGAGTCTTGTAAGGAAAGAATTGTTGGTTTCCTGGTCAGATAAGGAAGCCAGAGACAAAGCAGCAGGCCAAGATCAACAGTTATAAAGCATTAGCAGCAGAATGAAACCCATGTCTGTCCGGGGCCATGGGCTGTGCCCCAGGCCACAGATTGGGGCTCAGGCCATTTGGATGGATACCTTCATGGGCCAAGACTGGACCCTGAGAAAGCCTGAGAGCTTCACTGGGGCTCTGTCCCCTGAGAGGTGTTGCTACAGCAGAACATGGGCCCCACAGACAGTGTTTCTGCTTCTGAGAGAAGGTTCTCTCTGAAGCTTAGTTACTGACTACAAAGTGGCATGAGGGAGCTCTCTGATGTGACAGAATTCTTCTGTGATTACTAGGTATGGTGGATACTTGGTACAGACATTGTCATAACTCACCTAATGGAGAACTTAATATCTGTGTTTCATGGTACATAAATGATATTCAATTTAAAAAAAAGGAATACTGGAGGGAAAACTTGACTCAGGAGGCTGGACTAGGTTTCTGAGAACCATGGCTCCCCAGGGGTTAGATGGCTGGGCTCCCTGAGCCTTTCTTTTCCCAGCTGGAAGTTCCAGGAAGATTCCAGGACTTCTGAGACATCCTCCAGGGTAGGTGGTCAATCCTGGAGAAGTGTAATCTTTATTCCTAAAGAATGCTTTCATTCGTCAAATGAAGCTGGTCCATACAGAAGGGGGCTCCTGGATAGTCAGTGAGTCTAGGGCTCAAAAGTGTGTAAAATGGAAACAATGATGATCCCACTAAGTCACATAACTGTGATATTCACAAGACCAACACACCTCTGAGGCTGTTCCCAACATTCTTGGCAGCACACTTTGCCTTTCTTTCCACTCAATATATCATATCATACAGTGTCATTATTTTAGAGTTAACCTTGAAGCTTTTTTAAAATTTTTAATTAATTTATTCTTAATCTCTTTGCCCAATGTGGGGCTTGGACTCACAACCCCAGTATCAAGAGTCACATGCTTCACCAACTAAGCCAGCCAGGTGCTCCATGTTTTTTTTTTAATAAATCACCCACAAATTATAGAATTTTAGTTCTGAGCAGTAACACATTTGTGCCGTCCCTCAACTTAAACCTTCACTCACATTGTTCCATAGATAACCAAAGTTGAGAGCATTGCCCCAGGACAGGAGCCGTCTCCTGCTGGTTCACAGGTGGTTCTCTGGATGTCTGTTGAGTGAATTCCAAGGTTCTCAGCCTGAGTGTATAGGAAAGCACATCTTACTTAAGGGAAGACAAGTTCCTAGAACCAGGAATCGGGAGTTTCTGATTCTGCCAGAGAAATAGCTTCCTATTTGGAAGTACTACAGGGATGACACACATGTGTCATTAGAAGGTAGTTTGGACATTTGATGTGGTTTGGCCATATAACATCTGCTCTTCCTCCCAGCATAACTTTAATTCCTTTGGAGAATTATCTGGCACCTACTGTGTACAGTCTTGGTGGACAGTAATTTACCCAGGGATCCATCCCCCTATTTCATTAGCCAAAAATGTCATTCAGATGTCTTCCTGCCTAGCTTCTCTTTCATTACCTTAGGACAACCAAAGGCAGGCATGTGGTCCAGGCTTGGCCAATTGGATTGTCTTTCCTAGAAATGTGGCTTTGCCAAAACACAAGGACAGAGGAATGGAAGTTCATTAATCCATTGACTGCCTCTGGGCAAGACCATGAATCTATTCCTATTTCCAAGACTTTCTGAGTTGCCAGGCTCCTATCTTCAAACTTGGTTCTAGGCCTTCCCTTCTACCCTGTGGCATCCATGGTGGTCCCATCTTAAACAGGTGGTCCTGTTCTTAAATTAGCCTGAGTCAGTTTCTACTGCTTACCATCAGTGAACCTGGTTGATACACCAGCTCAAACTAAAGAAGAAGAATTTCCCATTTCTTCTCCCAAGGAACGTCCAATGAGGGATTCAAGGCCACATGTGGCCCTTCTACCCTTGGGATATGAACTTCCCAAGATTCTTAACAGAAGAAGAAGAAGAAGAAGAAGAAGAAGAAGAAGAACAACAACAACAACAACAACAACAACAACAAGAAGAAGGAGAAGAAGGAGAAGAAGGAGAAGAAGGAGGAGAAGAAGGAGGAGAAGAAGAAGAAGAAGAAGAAGAAGAAGAAGAAGAAGAAGAAGAAGAAGAAGGAGAAGGAGAAGGAGGAGGAGAAGGAGGAGGAGGAGGAGGAGGAGGAGAAGAAGAAGAAGAAGAAGAAGAAGAAGAAGAAGAAGAAGAAGAAGAAGAAGAAACATCAGAAGGAGAATAACTTCCTAAGATTCTTAACAGAAGAAGGAGGAGGAGGAGGAAGAGGAGGAGAGGAGGAGGAGGAGAAGAAGAAAGAAGAAGGAGGAGAAGAAGAAGAAAGAAGAGAATAAGGAGAGGAAGAAGTTGAAGAAGAAGGAGAAGGAGAAGAAGGAGGAGAAGGCAGGGGCAGAGGAAGAGGGGGAGGAGGAGGGGAAGGAAAAGGGAGAAGGAGGAGAATTTATATAATTCACTAAATCTAGCCATCTGCCAGCTGCTGACTTTTGATGGGAACATGGAAAACCCCAGGTTCACCTAACAAAGTTAGGCCACCTGTTATGAAAGGGATGGGAGCAGTGGAATTTCAAGTGTTTATTCAACTCACAAGAAAAGTCTAATGATTACCTACTCTATTGTGTCATTCCTCAGATTTGTGCTGGCAACATTTCAGGATCAAGGTCACCACATCAGAAGAGGGAGGAAATGACTCCTGTCCCTAACATTTCAATCTGTATGCAGAGCCTTCCCATCTTGCTTTCCCTGAGGGACACATGCCCCACTTACTTACAATGATGGACATTGGCTCCAAGTTTAAGATGTTAAAAAACAAAATTCAACTGAGTAAATTTTAAAGATTTTACTGGCTTTATTCAACCATTCATGAATCAGACAACATCCTATCTGGCAGATAGAAAGGAGCTCCAAAGGACTGTGCAAAATAAAAGACTTTTATAGGTAGAAGGGGTCAGAACACAGAAGTTACTAGCAAGGAGTGGCTTGTTTCAGGCAAGATCACTTGTGTTTGGGAAATGGCAGGGGTCTATGAGGCAGACTCCCTCAGCAGTGCTGACTAGGTAGTTCCAGATTCCCACTCCTGGGAGAGGTTGAAACTGGAACTAAATTGGGTATTAAGTCTTGGTTTGATGACATGGGTCTGTTGTTTCTCTCTCTTTCTCTCTCTCTTTTTTAATGTTTTTAAAAATTATTTTAGAGACAGACAGAGTGCAAGTAGGGGAGGACACAGAGAGAAGAAGACACAGAATCCAAAAAAGGCTCCAGGTTCTAAGCTGTCAGCACAGAGCCCAACATGGGGTCTTGAACTTGTGAGCTACAAGATTAGCACCTGAGCTCAAATTGGATACTCAACCAACTTAGCCACCAGGCTCCACTGTTGTCTCTTTTTTAACTAATGGAACCAAAACCCTTATCCCTTGGGGAAAAGCAAGATAGTTTGTCTGGACCCAACGTCCAGATTCAAATCCAGAATCTGCCAAGGCTATGGGACCTTCCACAAGCCCTTTAATCTCTTAGTGACTCAGTCTCCATAATTGTAAAACTGGCTTCCAGGTCAAATGTGAGAAACACCTAGAATGGGAAACTTGTTACTCTGCACAATTGTGATCCTGACCTTGCCATAGTATGGCAAAAAGCAACCTCTATGCTCTGGAGCTGAAATATGCAACTCAAAGACAGAGGTTGGGGGATAAAGAAGAACAATAGCTTTATTGCTTTGCTGGCAAAGAAGGCAGCAGCAGCCTAAGGCCTTCAAAACTGCAGACCCACCTAGGGGAAGTGGCTGGGATGGGGGGTTAGAAGGAAATATAAGATCCAGTCAGTTTTGAGAAGAATTGTATGTTGGCTGCCAGCCTCGTTCATTGTGTATTCAGGGTGATACCAGGTTTCTGACACAAAAGGCTAAGAAAGGAGGAGAGAGGTTTGCAGAAGAGAGGAAGAGGGTGGCTTAATTTAAAATCGAGCTTTGCTGAACCATTAGTGCAGCCATTTTGATTTTTGTTCAACTTTATGCTTTTAAGTGGTTTCAATAACATCAGTCCACTAAACGCTAAGCAGCCAACTGAAGCTTCATGACCTGCCTTCTCGGGTTTATCTGCAGGTACATCTGTGAAAAGAAAACACTCAAGGCGGTTGCACGTCTGGCTTCACAGTGCAAGATGCTCCCTGGACCCCTGCTCCACAGAGATTGGTGGAAATTATTATTATTATTATTNTCCTTCTGCTACTACTGGCTCATGTTGGAAATGAGGCTGCTGGTATTGACCAGGCCTCACAATATTCCAGATCAGACCAATATTCCCCACACAGATTGCTCATAAGGAAAAGCATATCCCTGCCTTTTCCAGAGACTTCAGATGAAAACATTGTGGATGATTGCTAAAAGGCTCTTCCTAAGGGCCTTGCAGATCCAAGACTTACATAATAAAGGGGGCTTGAGTCTAGCCCTGAGACAGCCTAATTTAGAGTTAAGGGCAGATATCCACCCCCACCCACTTGTTTCTGCTTGGAGCACAACCCCCACCCCCAAGGCATTTATTATCAAGTATTTGGAGTGACTTATTTTGGCCTGGAATATGCTGATTGCTCCCTGAGGAAGAACCTATTGGGGACCTTCTTCTTTTGTGATTATGGGAGCAAAGGTGTTCTCCTTGAAAGACCTGTTTGATCCCTGCTCACAGAGAAGTAACTTCACCCTTTTATGCTAAAAACATTGTCTGGTATGCTAAAGATGCCTTCCTTCCCCATAAGATAAGATCTAAATCCTCTACCTCAATCACTATGAGTCTTCTACAAATCTATGTTCTGGGAAATTCTTACATATCATAGAAGTTTGTTATCAGAAATCACTGTCTAAGGCAAATGCCACTTCTGTACCGTCCCTCAAACACTTATAAAGTTGAGCCCCAGTCAGAGCAGAGATGCCTGCCTGTTGACCAGACTCTCAGGCCTCTCTCATCCCTCCCTCAGCGACACCATCCATCCTTCAGGGACCCCTGGACCCAGCCGGGACCGGTCTCTGACAGAATTGCAATGGCAGAGAAACAGGATTGGAACTCTGGATCATTCTGTGCCTGAAGCTATCTATGGACTCCAGTTTGTGGAGAAGTGGGGGGAGGAGTGTTTCCTCAGAGACTCCACACCATCCATCGTCCCCCCCCCCACACACACACTGCTAGAGCTTTTCCAGTGAAGGGGGCGGCTGGAGGGCAGCAACTGCCATGATGCCCCCACAGCCCGGGATGTGGTAATGGACCAGCAATCCCTGCACCTGAGGGCTCAGGTAGGGCCCTTGGCCCTGGAGCTTCCCACCCCTCCCCCGCCCCTGCCCTCCTCTCCCAGGGGTCTGTGCTGCTGTGCCTCCCCCAGCCACCTCCTGTAGCCCTGCTCTCCCCCAGCCATTTCAGCCAATGGAGCTCGGCCACACTCGGCCAGATTTAGACACAGGTCCCTCAGTGTAGACGCGGACACCTCCTCCCCGCTCTGCCTTCTGGGGCTTAGTGATCCTTGAGCACGGGCACCGCTGACACCTGGGTCCCCAGCCCCTCACCAGCCTTGTGGCCACCACACGGAGCCGGGCTTTTCCCTCAGAGCCAGGTGCAGCCCAGCCATCCCTCGCCTGGGATCTAGTCCCAACCCCCCCGGGTCTGACCCTTCATCTATGCCATGAAGGTCACTGGGCCTCATCTGTAATGGAAATACAGACTGGGCTGTTAACATCCACTGTCAGATAAATAAGTCATTGTCTAGTGTAAGTGTGTCCCAAAGATTGCATGGAATATGTATTTGCTGTTTACCTGACGCTCACATCCAACTGGGCATCCCATCTTTTGTCTGGTAGCCTTCACCCACTTCCTTTGTGGCTCAGAGGAGGAAACTGGGTGCGGAGAACAAGGGGCCTGACCTCAGTCACCTGGTCTCCTGGGGCCCTGGTGGGACTAGAACCTTCTCCCACTTCCTTTGGGGTCTTTCACCTCCAGCTGCCGAGATCACAAAGGCATGCGCTCAGGACGAGCTGACAGGGTCCCCTCAGCACCTCCCAGCCCTCTGTCCCCCTTCAGTGTCTGCTCTGGCTACTCCATCCCCTCCCACCTGCCCAGGATCCCCATCCTGGGCTAGTGCCCAGCCTCGGCCTGGCCTTTTTCTCTGAAATAGTCTACTTTCTTTAGCCCATTCAGAGCCCTGCTCTCCACTCACTTCTGCTGTGAAGGAAGGAGGGTGGAGTCCAGGGCAGGAGACCTCTCACTAGCTGGGGGCACCTTGAGCTACATACTCCATCTCCTGGAGCCTCGGTTCCCTTATCTGTGAAATGGGTGTAGTGTCAACTGTTGATGGGGCTCCATTGGGGCATGTGTGTGTGCATGAGGAAGCTTAAAGCCTGCAGTGTGCCAGGCAAAGCAGGCTGGTATCCTGGGTCGGCATTCCCCAACATGGCTTCTGTGAGGGCACCTCCTGTGGGAGTCAGCGGGTGCTGTGGGGGACATGGGGAGGGGATTCCTGTTCTCCAATAAATGGCAGACTAGGAAGGTGCAACAGGCCCCCCCTCCCCCCAGGGGACTTCTCACAGCTTTAACAAGATAGTGTGTGTCGCCCTATTATTAGAATCAGAAATAAAAGAAGGGACACTTTCACTGAACTTACCAAGAGGATACTGTTTATAGTATGAACAATTGTATGTTACTAGATTGGACAACTTATACTAAAATGGACACATCTTCATAAACTACTGAAGCAAATTGAAAAGAATGGAAACTCTGAATAGTCCTATAATAAATTAGCAAAGAGATTGAACTCATAATTCAAAAACTACCCACAAAGAAAATCCCAGGCCAAGTGTCTTCACAGATGAATTCTACGAAACATTAGAAGAACTAATACCCCTCATCAGAAAGTTTTCCAAAAAATAAAAGATGATGCCTGGATCTAAGTCAGAAAAAGACAACAAGAAAAATACATGACAGAACAATGTCTCCTATGAACAAGGGTGCTTTAATCCGCTACAAAATCTTAGCAAACTGAACCCAGTAAGACATAAAAAAAATTCTGTACTATGATCAACAAACTAGAACTTATCTGGGATACAAGGTGATTTAACATCAAAGACAATTCCTGTAATTCACCATATCAATACAACAAAAATAAATAAATAACAGAAACCACACCAGTGACACCTGGGAGGCTTAGTTGATTGAGCACCAACTTCAGCTCAGGTCATGATCTCACAGTTCATGGGTTCAAGCCCCATGTTGGGCTCGGCTCAGAGAGCTCGGAGCCTGGAGCCTGCTTCAGTTCTGTGTCTCCCTCTCTCTCTGCCCCTCTCCTGCTCATGCTCTGTCTCTGTCTCTCACTCTCCTCCTCTCTCTCAAAAAAAAATAATTGTTAAACATTTTTAAAGGAATTCAAGCATCTTCAAACAATGGTGCTGGGAAAACTGGACAGCCTCATGGAGAAGAATGAAGGTAGGCCCTTACTTTCCACCGTATACAAAAGTCATGAGAAGTGAATTAAAGACCGACATCTAAGCCCAAAAGTAAAACAAACAAACAAAAACCTAGAAGAAAACATAAGGAAAAAGATGCATGACTTTGGATTTGGCAATGATTTCTTGTATATAACACCAAGAAACGCAACAAGAGCAAAATAAGTAGTATTTTGTCAACAAATATTTTATGCATCAAATGACACAACTGAGTAGATGAAAAGGCAGTTTATGGAATGGGAGAAAATATTTGCAAATCATTCTCTAATAATGGGCTAACATCTAGGATATACAAAGAACTGTTAAAACTCAACAACAAAACATCAAACCACTCAATTTAAAAATGTGACTTTGAATAGACATTCTCTTTGCAAGACTTGGCAATGGCTAATAAGCATATGAAAAATCCTCAACATCAATAATCTTTAAGGAAATGCAAGTCGACACCACAATGAGATAGCTGTTCAAATAGCTGTTATCAAAAAATAGAAAATTACAAATGCTGGTGAAGAAGTGGAGAAAGCATGCACTGTTGTAAAATTGTAAAACCTCTGTGCAAAGCAGTAGGGTGGTTCCTCAAAAAACTAAAAGTGATATGACCATATGAGCCAGAAATCTCACTTGTGGTGTTTACACAAAAAGAATTGAAAGCAGGATCAGGAAGAGATCTGTGCATTTCCATGTTCAGAGCAGCACTATTCACAATATCCAAGACGTGAGAGCAAGCAGGCAACCATAGACAGGTGAACGGATAGACAAAATGTGATATAAATATATATGTATATATATGTGTGTATATACATATATATATTATCCAACCTTAAAAAGAAAAAAATCATGTCAAATGCCATAACATGGATGAACTTTGAGGACATTAGGATAAGTTAAAAAGGCCAGTCACAAAAAAAGACAAATACTACAGGATTCCATTTATACAAGGTGTCTAGAGTCATCAAATTCATAGAATAAAAGTAGAATGGTGATTTCCAGGCAAAGACAGAGGGAGGGAAAAGGAGAGTTCTGGGTTAATAGTAAGTATGGAGTTTCTTCAGGATTTCTGTATTTTAGGCAGGAGGTGCAGAAAATGTTTATCACCTGTCTGCTAGGATTCTCCATGGTTTAGTTAACTAATAATGCAAATTAGTAATTAATACCAACAGAAGTATTTGTGGAAATGTAGATTGCAGTTATGTCTACATTTATCACTTGGCATTCTGCAGTAATGTTAACACTTCCCCTTTCTCCTCATTTATTCATTTATTATTTATATTTATACAAGTTCATGAGTCTAATTTACCTAGTGAGCTATAGTGTGCTATTATTATTACCTATTTTGTACTAAAATGACCCCAATTTCGCCACTGGGTGTCCTTGAAATACTTTTAGGATTGATGCCTCACTGATACACAACTGCTGCTTATGATGACCAGTATTCCTTTGCCCCGCTCCCAGTAACAACATCTTAAAGATTTTCATGGCCATTCTCATCCTTGGATGCTATAAACCCTGACTCAGCCCCAGAAGGGTGCCTGACTTGGCTCACGCTAATCTGTATCCTACGTCCCTGGAACATACTGGTTGATTCAGGACGACACCTGCCCCATTGGGCCGATGAGGACTCAGTGTCTGATGGGGCTTCTAGGAAAGGAGCTTCCATTCTCTTCCAAGGGCAGAGAGGCTACCAAAGAATGCTCTTTCCCTCCTGATGACATACTGTAAAATGTAAAGTTTGACCTGATGTGGCCATGGCTGCTGCCCAGAAGGAAGTCAGCTGAGACCAGTCTCACTATACAGAGGTGGGAAGACCTGTGAGAATGGCAGAGAAACAGGACTGAAGCTCTGGGGACACCACTCAGTTCTGGATCATTCTTTGCCTGAGTTATCTATGCACTATTTAATGATTTGACCCAATAAATTGCCTTTTCATTTACCCAGAAGGAGCAAAGACTTCTATTGATGGCAACCAAATAATGTAATATATACCCTGCAAAACAGCAAACAAAGGCTCCCTGAAAAGAGAAGCAAAGGTGGGTATCTGTCCGCTATGACGAGGAGCACTCTCACCTTCAACCTGCTGCTCCTCCTCCTGGCCTGAGAGCTTCTGGGGGTACCTCCACCCTGTACCCCAAGGACTGTGCATCTCTAGTGACTGTCCCTAAGTATTTCGNAAGGTGGGTATCTGTCCGCTATGACGAGGAGCACTCTCACCTTCAACCTGCTGCTCCTCCTTCTGGCCTGAGAGCTTCTGGGGGTACCTCCACCCTGTACCCCAAGGACTGTGCATCTCTAGTGACTGTCCCTAAGTATTTCGTGAGCATATGTGTAAGGACTGCTGAGGCTCACTCGCTCACCACCAAATCCCTAGCCTCTAGTACAGTGCGGGACAAACAAGAAACATTTATTGAAGGAATGCATGAGCCACCCAAGCACGCCTCCCAGCCCCGCCCCTCAAATCCACCAAAGGAAAAGCAGCTGTGGCCAAAAGCTTGCATGACATTTATTCTTCTGCAGGGGGAGGCACTGAGAAGTTAGGTGAGGGAACTGGAGGGTGGGCTCTGGGTGTGGGAGGGCAGAAGCAGGTGGTGGTTGCTGGAGAATCCGTGCTCCTCCCCAGGGTGGGGTCTGAGGCCCCAGGGGCTCAGCGACCTGCAGTGGAGACAAGAGAGAAGNCTAATTTACCTAGTGAGCTATAGTGTGCTATTATTATTACCTATTTTGTACTAAAATGACCCCAATTTCGCCACTGGGTGTCCTTGAAATACTTTTAGGATTGATGCCTCACTGATACACAACTGCTGCTTATGATGACCAGTATTCCTTTGCCCCGCTCCCAGTAACAACATCTTAAAGATTTTCATGGCCATTCTCATCCTTGGATGCTATAAACCCTGACTCAGCCCCAGAAGGGTGCCTGACTTGGCTCACGCTAATCTGTATCCTACGTCCCTGGAACATACTGGTTGATTCAGGACGACACCTGCCCCATTGGGCCGATGAGGACTCAGTGTCTGATGGGGCTTCTAGGAAAGAAGCTTCCATTCTCTTCCAAGGGCAGAGAGGCTACCAAAGAATGCTCTTTCCCTCCTGATGACATACTGTAAAATGTAAAGTTTGACCTGATGTGGCCATGGCTGCTGCCCAGAAGGAAGTCAGCTGAGACCAGTCTCACTATACAGAGGTGGGAAGACCTGTGAGAATGGCAGAGAAACAGGACTGAAGCTCTGGGGACACCACTCAGTTCTGGATCATTCTTTGCCTGAGTTATCTATGCACTATTTAATGATTTGACCCAATAAATTGCCTTTTCATTTACCCAGAAGGAGCAAAGACTTCTATTGATGGCAACCAAATAATGTAATATATACCCTGCAAAACAGCAAACAAAGGCTCCCTGAAAAGAGAAGCAAAGGTGGGTATCTGTCCGCTATGACGAGGAGCACTCTCACCTTCAACCTGCTGCTCCTCCTCCTGGCCTGAGAGCTTCTGGGGGTACCTCCACCCTGTACCCCAAGGACTGTGCATCTCTAGTGACTGTCCCTAAGTATTTCGTGAGTATATGTGTAAGGACTGCTGAGGCTCACTCGCTCACCACCAAATCCCTAGCCTCTAGTACAGTGCGGGACAAACAAGAAACATTTATTGAAGGAATGCATGAGCCACCCAAGCACGCCTCCCAGCCCCGCCCCTCAAATCCACCAAAGGAAAAGCAGCTGTGGCCAAAAGCTTGCATGACATTTATTCTTCTGCAGGGGGAGGCACTGAGAAGTTAGGTGAGGGAACTGGAGGGTGGGCTCTGGGTGTGGGAGGGCAGAAGCAGGTGGTGGTTGCTGGAGAATCCGTGCTCCTCCCCAGGGTGGGGTCTGAGGCCCCAGGGGCTCAGCGACCTGCAGTGGAGACAAGAGAGAAGAGAAGTGGGCAGGAGTGTGGGGTGTCCACGGGAAATGGGGACTAGAACCTCCTGTCCCTACAGAACAGCCCTGGACTCACATCCTGGAACCCAGTCGGGCCCCAGTNGTGTGGCTTGTGGGGCTTTAGAGATGAAAAACCACAGACTCTAATCACGGGAAATGGTGGGGACCTCACACTGTGGTGGCCCCCAGATCTGCCGGCATCAAGTCCCACGGCCTCAGTCAGGGCTACACGAGTCGCCAGAGCCAATGACGGCCCTTCCTGTCCCATGTGCTGCAGCCCTGGCCTGACCTGCACCACAGCCTGAGCAGCCCTGGAGGGACAGACGGGAGAGCGCTCCCTGCCAGCCGGTCTCCTGAGCTCAGCTCTCAGGCCCCTAGCGTCCCGGGCACAGATGTGGCCTGGCTCCCGTGCCCAGGCACCCGTGCCGTGCTGGGGGATGGGAGTTCAATCAGGGCTCTGATGTCTTTGACGGTCCCTGTCTGAGGTTGCTTGCTGGGTGTCAATATCCCTACACATAATCATTTCATTCAGTCCTTGGTGGAAACCAGAACTACGCATTCCTATCCCCTTCCCAGGTGAGGACACTCCAGCTCACAGAGGCTAAGCTACTTGTTCAAGGACACAGCTGACCAGAGATGGGGACCTGATGGCACCCCCGTATTGCCTGGAATAAAACGCCAAGCCCTTGGGTGCCTGGCTGGCTTAGTCAGTGGAGCATGTGACTCAGCATCTGGGGGCTGAGTTCAAGCCTAGTTTGATGGAGAGATTATTAAAAATAAATATATTAGAAGCCTCAACTCTTTTTTTTTTTTAAGTAGGCTTCACATCCAGTGTGGAGTCCAACGCAGAATTTGAACTCATGACCCTGAGATCAAGACCTGAGCTGAGATCAAGAGTCAGATGTTCAACCAACTCTGCCCCCCAGGCACCCAAATCCCAACCTCTTAGTGAGTATTTCTCAGCCGTTTCCAGCTGCAGCCCACCTGCACATAGTCTCCATGCTTTCTACACCATGAGGCCAGTAACGTGTCACCACAAGGAAGCTTAGAGGGACATGATGAGCTGTTTATGAAGCTCCCTACGACAGATGTATTTCTGTGTTTTTAAACCTTGTTGTACATACTTGGGGACAAGATCTGGGCCCTCCAGAAAGGAGTCACTGCCATTACCTCTACACTCACCGACTTGACACTTGCACAGCCTGAATGTCACGCAGATATCCTGGCGGGGTGGAGCATTGAAGATACTCCAGGTGATTTTGTTTACATATTTGGAGATGGTCTCTTTGCAGAGATTTTCCACCAGCGGAAACTGTGAGCACACCAGCTGCGCAACGTTTTCAATGGTCATCTGCAACAGCAACAGCACCATTCCAGATAGAGGAATCAGGTGAGTTCAGTCCAGGACTGCCGTCCCCCTGGACACCCCAGCAGCTCTAGGCCCTGGGAACCTTGACCACAGGCATGCTGGGAGCAGGGCTTAGTGCCAGGTGGCCATGTGGGCAGACGATAGAGAGACAGGGATCAGACCTCATGCCCAGGCCCCATAGCCTGGGGCTTTGTGAGGACATCGGCCCTGTAGTGTCCCAGTTCCCTATACACCGTCATCCCACCCCAACCCCCGCCTTCTGGGTGGAGAACAGTGCCCATGGCCCCTAGACCCACAGGAGAGGCTCTGCCTGCCAAGCTTCCTGGGCCCCAGCCTGATGGGCTCATGCACAGAGTGCATGACAAAGGTTAGGATAAGAAAGAACTTGGAGTCTTGGCACATTCGACTCTGATATACCCTCTGCCACCACCCCGAGGAGAAGGGTAAAGCTGCGTTCCCAGGGCTGAGGGTGGGCTCTGCAGTGCCAGGGAGCTGAGCAGGATCAGGGAACAAAGCAGAGGCAGGGGGAAACGGGGAGGGGAGAGCAGTGCTTCTTGGTAGTAACACATCCCCTTGTTAAGCACTTGCGCAGGGCCAGGGGTGGAGCTAAGCTCGTCCCACCCCCTCAGCTCCTTTGAAGGATTACTATGCATCCCACTACTCAGGTAAGAAAATTGAGGCTCTGAAAGCATTACAGACTTGGACCAGCCATGCTGTTACGAAGGGGTAGATCAGGGGCTGGTTAATCCTGACCCAGGCGCCCCCTGGACCCAGCCTCACGAAACCTGGCCATGGACACATCTGGTGGGGCTACAGGGGAAAGAGTCTTACCTTTAATGGGGACAGGTTTCCTTTGACAATAGGATGGAAAACATGCACGCTCTTCCTCCTACTTCCACGCTCCCAGAGCTTCCCAACTACAGGAGAGTCTCTGCAGTCCCTCCCCAGATACAGGAGCGAACCATGGACCCCTGCTGAGAAGGTCCAGCCTAACCAGGGATCCACTCCTCCCCAGGGGCTTGTCTAGAGCCCATACCATGGCCCTCACCAGCCAGCTGCTGGCTCCTTAAACCATAGGAAATCACCTGAATCCGCTGCCTTCCCACGCAATTCTTCACCCAATTAAGTATCAGACGACAGATTTCACATAGGTTTAAAGACACGTTACTCTGTCAGAAAAAGAAGACCCCAAAATGGTGTGTCAGACACTCCAAGAGCACCTGGCAGGAGCCCATGCTGCCTCCTAGGCCAGCGGGAGCCTCTAGGATCTTTCTGTGCTTTAGAGCCCAAAGCAGGCTGGCTGGCCCTGCCCACCCTCCTGCTAGGCTTGGTGGGGCTGAGACCCCCCAGCACCTGCCCCACACCCGCAGCCCCTCACCCAGAGCAGCCCTCTCCCCTCTTCTCTACTCTGGACAGAACCCAGAGGACACTCTGTGGGAAAGCCCCGCCAGACTGAGGTAGACCCCCACCCGGGCACCACCTTGCACAAAACCAACATCTTGAGCCCACAGCCCTGCCTCCCCTCTCCTCAACAGGATGGGCAGCCCTGCCTGCTGGTCCCAGGACAGAGAGAATGGGGAAGGGCTGTGGGAGGTGAACAGGGAGCCAGCAGTGAACCTGGGGGATGTCCTGGACCATCATCTGGAAGAACGGGTCATTCAGACAACTGTCAGCCATGTCCAGGTCATGGTCCTCAGGGGTCGGACCAGAGAAGGTCAGACCTGGGGAAGAAACAACATCAGCGTCCCTCCGCAAGGGGAAGGAGACAGAATGGTCAGATCTCCTGGCTGGCGGGGAGCCGCGGAGGTGGCCAGAGCGCAGGACAGGAGCGGGGCTGTGTGAGGGGTCCAGGAGGCCTGTCCTCACACCCCGCCCTGGAGCTGCTTTGACCCATTCTCTGCAACAGACATGCTCTCAAGTTCTTTCTGGAAACAGGAGGAGAAGATTATATTGCCTCCCTGCCCCCCGCCCCG
>NW_027530497.1:69702-73045 GCF_008692635.1 Crocuta crocuta | reverse complement strand
GAGGCCTAGTCCAACCCAATATCCAGACTGTCCCTCCTCTCAGCTAAGGAGGAGCTGCCAGGATGGGCACGGGGGAGCGTCCTTACCCGGGTTGGCCAGGAGCGCCGAGGCAAGGAGCAGGAGGGCCCAGGAGGTCATGGTGGGGCAGCTGCTGAGGCTCTCTCCACACCCCCCTTTATGTGGCTGCCACCTCGCAATCTGACCTTGCCGGGTCCTGCTCCTCTTGTAAGCCACCTCCCCGTGTCACTGGCTTNGCTACAGGGGAAAGAGTCTTACCTTTAATGGGGACAGGTTTCCTTTGACAATAGGATGGAAAACATGCACGCTCTTCCTCCTACTTCCACGCTCCCAGAGCTTCCCAACTACAGGAGAGTCTCTGCAGTCCCTCCCCAGATACAGGAGCGAACCATGGACCCCTGCTGAGAAGGTCCAGCCTAACCAGGGATCCACTCCTCCCCAGGGGCTTGTCTAGAGCCCATACCATGGCCCTCACCAGCCAGCTGCTGGCTCCTTAAACCATAGGAAATCACCTGAATCCGCTGCCTTCCCACGCAATTCTTCACCCAATTAAGTATCAGACGACAGATTTCACATAGGTTTAAAGACACGTTACTCTGTCAGAAAAAGAAGACCCCAAAATGGTGTGTCAGACACTCCAAGAGCACCTGGCAGGAGCCCATGCTGCCTCCTAGGCCAGCGGGAGCCTCTAGGATCTTTCTGTGCTTTAGAGCCCAAAGCAGGCTGGCTGGCCCTGCCCACCCTCCTGCTAGGCTTGGTGGGGCTGAGACCCCCCAGCACCTGCCCCACACCCGCAGCCCCTCACCCAGAGCAGCCCTCTCCCCTCTTCTCTACTCTGGACAGAACCCAGAGGACACTCTGTGGGAAAGCCCCGCCAGACTGAGGTAGACCCCCACCCGGGCACCACCTTGCACAAAACCAACATCTTGAGCCCACAGCCCTGCCTCCCCTCCCCTCAACAGGATGGGCAGCCCTGCCTGCTGGTCCCAGGACAGAGAGAATGGGGAAGGGCTGTGGGAGGTGAACAGGGAGCCAGCAGTGAACCTGGGGGATGTCCTGGACCATCATCTGGAAGAACGGGTCATTCAGACAACTGTCAGCCATGTCCAGGTCATGGTCCTCAGGGGTCGGACCAGAGAAGGTCAGACCTGGGGAAGAAACAACATCAGCGTCCCTCCGCAAGGGGAAGGAGACAGAATGGTCAGATCTCCTGGCTGGCGGGGAGCCGCGGAGGTGGCCAGAGCGCAGGACAGGAGCGGGGCTGTGTGAGGGGTCCAGGAGGCCTGTCCTCACACCCCGCCCTGGAGCTGCTTTGACCCATTCTCTGCAACAGACATGCTCTCAAGTTCTTTCTGGAAACAGGAGGAGAAGATTATATTGCCTCCCTGCCCCCCGNTGAGATTCTCTCTCTCTCTCTCTCTCTCTCTCTCTCTCTCTCTCTCTCTGCTCTCTCTCTCTCTCTCTCTCTCTCTCTCTCTCTCTCTCACACACACACACACACACACACACACACACACACACACACAGATTTGGAGTTGCTCCGAAAAGAAACGACTCTCATCTCCTTTCAGAGACCTTTCTTTCTCTCACCTTCCCCCAAGATTTCAAGTCCGGAGGCCTAGTCCAACCCAATATCCAGACTGTCCCTCCTCTCAGCTAAGGAGGAGCTGCCAGGATGGGCACGGGGGAGCGTCCTTACCCGGGTTGGCCAGGAGCGCCGAGGCAAGGAGCAGGAGGGCCCAGGAGGTCATGGTGGGGCAGCTGCTGAGGCTCTCTCCACACCCCCCTTTATGTGGCTGCCACCTCGCAATCTGACCTTGCCGGGTCCTGCTCCTCTTGTAAGCCACCTCCCCGTGTCACTGGCTTTACCACAAACACAGACACCAGTTTGTGGAGAAGTGGGGGGAGGAGTGCTTCCTCAGAGACTCCACACCGTCTAACTCCCACCTACCCCACCCCCACACACTGCTAGAGCTTTCCCAGTGAAGGGGGGGGCTGGAGGGCAGCAACTGCCATGATGCCCCCACAGCCCGGGATGTGGTAATGGACCAGCAATCCCTGCACCTGAGGGCTCAGGTAGGGCCCTTGGCCCTGGAGCTTCCCACCCCTCCCCCGCCCCTGCCCTCCTCTCCCAGGGGTCTGTGCTGCTGTGCCTCCCCCAGCCACCTCCTGTAGCCCTGCTCTCCCCCAGCCATTTCAGCCAATGGAGCTCAGTCAGACTCGGCCAGATTTAGACACAGGTCCCTCAGTTAGTCGCGGACACCTCCTCCCCGCTCTGCCTTCTGGGGCTTGGTGATCCCTGAGCATGGGCACCGCTGACACCTGGGTCCCCAGCCCCTCACCAGCCTTGTGGCCACCACACGGAGCCGGGCTTTTCCCTCAGAGCCAGGTGCAGCCCAGCCATCCCTCGCCTGGTCCACAGGGAGAGACAGCCCATGGGAAGGATGTGAGCCCCGGCCAGGGATCTAGTCCCAACCCCCCAGGGTCTGACCCTTCATCTATGCCATGAAGGTCACTGGGCCTCATCTGCAATGGAAATACAGGCTGGGCTCCTAACATCCACTATCGGATAAATAATAAGCTATTGTCTAGTGTGTGTCCCAAAGATTGCATGGAATATACTCACCCTAAAATGTGTTTGCTCTTTACCTGACGCTCACATCCAACTGGGCATCCCATCTTTTGTCTGGAGCCTTCACCCACTTCCTTTGTGGTTCAGAGGAGGAAACTGGGTGGGGAGAACAGGGGGCCTGACCTCAGTCACCTGGCCTCCTGGGGCCCTGGTGGGACTAGAACCGTCTCCCACTTCCTTGGGGTCTTTCACCTCCAGCTGCTGAGATGACAGAGGCACGTGGTCAGGACGAGCTGACAGGGTCCCCTCAGCACCTCCCAGCCCTCCGTCCCCCTTCAGTGTCTGCTCTGGCTACTCCACCCCCTCCCACCTGCCCAGGATCCCCATCCTGGGCTAGTGCCCAGCCTCGGCCTAGCCTTTTTCTCTGAAATATTCTACTTTCCTGAGTCCATTCAGGGCCCTGCTCTCCACTCACTTCTGCTGAGAAGGAAAGAGGGTGTAGTCCAGGCAAGCAGGCCTCTGACCAGCTGGAGGCAACTTGAGCTACATACTCCATCTCCTGGAGCCTCGGTTCCCTTATCTGTGAAATGGGTGTAGTGTCAACTGTTGATGGGGATCCATTGGGGCATGTGTGTGTGCATGAGGAAGCTTTACAGCCTGCCATTTGCCAGGCAAAGCAGGCTGGTATCCTGGGTTGTCATTCCCCTACATGGCTTCTGTGAGGGCTCCTCCTGTGGGAGTCAGCGGGTGCTG
>NW_027530497.1:53408-69143 GCF_008692635.1 Crocuta crocuta | reverse complement strand
GGTGAAACAGCCTTCCCTCCAAGGGACTTCTCAGCACCCTTAACAAAGTAGTGTATGTCGCCCTATTATTAGAATCAGAAATAAAAGAAGGGACATTTTGACTATCTTTACAGAGAGGGTACTGTTTATACTATGAACAATTGTATGTTACTAGATTGGACAACTTATACTAAATTGGACACATCCATGTAAAGATACAAACTAGTGAAACAGACCGTAAAGAATGGGAAGGCTGAATAGATGTATAATATGTAAAGACATGAAATTAATCATGCAAACACCACCCACAAACAAAAACCCAGGTCAGATATCTTAACAGATGAATAATGTTTGGGGGCCTGAGTGGCTCAGTCAGTTAAGCGTCTGACTCTTGTTTTCGGCTCAGGTCATGATCTCACAGGTTATGAGATGAAGTCCTGTACCGAGCTCTGTACTGATGATGTGGAGCCTGCTTAGGATTCTCTCTCTCTCCCTCTCTCTCTGCCCTTCCCATACTCTCTCTGCCAAAATAAATAAAATGTTAAAATGAAGTTAGAAGAATTAATACCAATTCTTCCCAACTCTCCAAAAGGTAGAAGATAATTCCCTGATGTCAATACCAGAAAGACAATCCAGAATACTACAAACCAATATCTCCTATGAATATGGAAGCAATAATCCTTTACAAAATCTTAGCTAACATACAATATTTAAAAATAACATTTAGAGAGAATTCTATACCATGTCCAACCATAATTTTCCAGGAATACAAGATGATTTAACACCTAAAGACCAATTTATGTGATTCACTATTTGAATAGAGTAAACAATAAAAACTACATGATTCTCTCAATGGACAGAGAAATATCATTTTTTTATATCAACATCCCTTCTTGTTCAAACACTTGCTAACTAGAAATAGAAGGGAAATTCTGCAACCTGATAGATGGCATCTATGAAAATCCCAGAGCTGACATCAGACTTCATGATAAAGACTAAATATTTTCCCCCCAAAGACAAAGAACAAGACAAGAATGTCTGCTTTCAGAATGTCTATTCAATATTGCACTGATGATTCTAGCCAGGAAAATTAATAAAGAAAAAAAGATCCAACTATTAGCAAGGAGGATATACAGCTATCTCTACTTACAGATAACATCTCCAAGGTAAACACTAAAAAAATTAACAAACAACAGAGATGTCTGGGAGGCTCAGTTAGCCACGCATCTGACTCTTGACTTCAACTCGGGTCATGATCTCACGTTTATGAGTTCAAGCCTCATATTGGGCTTTGTACTGACAGTGCAGAGCCTCTTGGGATTCTCTCTCTCCTCTCTGCTCCTCTCCTTCCTTCCCTCTCTTTCTCTCTCTCAAAATAAATAACTTTTTTTTTTAAAAAAATGTTCTTTCCTTTAAAAAATTAAATTTTCAACAAAAATGAATCAATACTGGGACACCTAGGTGGATCAGTCTGTTAAGTGTCCAAATTCAGCTCAGTGTACAACTTCATCTTGCCATTTGTGAGTTCGAGCCCTGCATCAGGCTCTGCACTGCACTATCAGTGCTTGGATGTGCACTGATATTGGATGCGCACACGCTCTCTCTTTCTTTCCACACAAAAGAATAAACCTAAAAAATTTATTTAAAAAAATGAATAAAAACTGAGATATGTCTAGATGCCACAGATCTCCACTTTCAAATTATCCAAACCACCCAACACTAGATTATACTAGATCAAAATCAATCCATGGCAGGAACTAGATGTCTAACTGTATTTTATGTGAATAAAGTGGATCAATCTGAATTGGAGGCTGTTTGTGTAATTATTGTAAAAGCTCTGTAAAAAGCGTGCTAACAGGCTGCTCTTCAAAAGTGTCATACTTTTCCCCTCAGAAGAGCATCAAACATGTAGACAACTTTTGAAAAACTTGGCCTTCGTGCTAACCATCTCCTACAAAACTATACGCAAGAAAGAGCTCACTAAGGGGACTGAGGCTCTTCAACAAATGGTACCAGGAAGACTGGATGCCACATTGGGAAAAATGAAGGTGGACCCTTACTCTCTACCATACATGAAAAGTCCCTAGAAATTGATACACTAAAACATAAGGGGAAGCTTGCGTGACACTGGACTTGGCAATGCTTTCTTGGATATGACATCAAGAAATGCAGCAACATGGACAAATAGCATTCCATCAAATCTATTTATCTACTTATTTATTTATTTATTTATTTATTTATGCATTTCATCCCATTTAAAGATGGGCATCCAATGACCCAGTGGAAAATGAAAGGAGATTTATGGAATGGGTAAAAATGTTTGCAAACCATTCTCTAACAATGGTGTAATATCCAGAATATATAAAGAAATATTAAAACTCCACAAGGAAACAGCAAAGAACTCAATTTAAAAAGGGCAGAGGACTTTGAATAGACACTTTCTCTAGAAAATATAGAAATGACTAACAAGCATATGAAAAGAAGCTCACATCCACAAGCATTAGGGAGACGCAAGGCGAAGCCACAATGAGATAGTACCCCACGCCCGATAAGATGGCTCTTATCAAAAAACAGAAAATTACAACTGTTGGTAAAGATGTGGAAAAAGTGTTCACTGTTGTAAACTTGTGAAACCACTATGCGAAGCAATATAGTGCTTCCTCAAAAAATTAGAAATAGATCTGCCGTATGTTCCAACAGACCCAATGCTGGATATTTATAAAAAATAAAATGAACTTCAGGGTCTCAAAGAGATATTTGCACTACCATGTTCATAGCAGCACTATTCACAATAGCCAAGAGGCGAAAGCAACCCAAGTGCCCATGGACAGGTGAACAGATAAACAAAATGTGTTATATATTCAACCTTAAAAAGAAAAAATCAGGTCAAATGCCATTAGATGGATGAACTTTGAAGATATTGGACTACGTGAGGGGCTCCCGGGTGGCTTAGTCGGTTAAGCGTCCGACTTTCGCTCAGGTCATGATCTGGCGGTTTGTGGGTTCGAGCCCCGCGTCGGGCTCTGTGCTGACTGCCAGCTCAGAGCCTGGAGCCTGTTTCAGAGTCTGTGACTCCCTCTCTCTGACCCTCCCCTGCTCACGCTGTCTCTCTCTCTCTCTCTCTCCTAGAAATAAATAAAACATTAAAAAAATTTAAAAAAAAAAAGATATTGGACTACGTGGAATAACCCAGTCACAAAAAGGCAAATATTGCCTGATCTCATTCCTACGAGGCATCTAGAGTCATCAAATTTTTACAGGCCAAGCTAGGACATAGTGGGGAAGAGTAGAGGTGTGGATTAATAGTAACTATGGAGTGCAAATTTTGTAAGGTGAAGAAGTCTCGGATGTCTGTGTCATGACATGGTGAATATACTCAACACTGCTGAGTGTACTTTTAAAAATTGTGAAGATGGTAAAATTCGTTATGCATTTTTACAACAATAAAAAACTTGCGTTCCTGATAGAAGGAGGTGGTTCAGCTCACAACTCAATGACACAAGCGTTTCGCCTTGAATAACCACCAACCTCCGTGTGCATTAGAAGTGCTGTCTGCATCCTTCCCGTCTCATCACACAGGACACCATAAATACATGCTCTCAGGAAACACCATTTAATAAAATTAATAATTTTTCATATTAAACACTGGGTGCTGGGTAAATTTAAGGTGATCTTACTACCACTTTGTAGATTGGCAGTTGCTTGAGGTAAGTGTCTTTATTTCATTTGTTTCCTATTCTGACACCAGGATGTGACACAGACTTGGACTTGTCCAGAGCTCTGTGAGAAGCCCCTGGCAAGTGAGGAGCTGTGGTTTGAAGTTTGGAAAGAGCCTGAGGCTGCCCTGTACGGAAGAGGTGGGGGAGCAAAGGCCGAAGGAAGTGTGAAGACCACAGAGCACAGATGCAGAGCCTGGCCAGGGCGAAGCGGGTCCGCACCGGGATGGGGCAGTTCCAAATTCCCAGGAGGGAGTCATTGGCTCCAGCTTGGGCCAGGGGTCTAAGTGGCCAGGAGGGAGGGATGTCACATGACACAAGCTCAGTGTCCTAGGGTGTTGGGGGGGTGAGAGGGAAATGGTAGAGAACTGAGAAGGGACTGGGGTGAGCAGGTGCCCCCAAAGGAGTCTGAATAATGAAGCCAGTGCCCTCACGCTCCCTCCTGACAGGTTACCGGAGCAGGCTTGGCCTCTGTCCTTTCCTAGCTTCTGTCCCTAAGGGTGAGGCCACCTTCCCCCTGCTCCCACCTTTGGAAGTCTGTGCTAACACTCCATGTGCCCTGAACCCTTCCTCTCCCCACCTCAAGGCTTTCCCTGACTATTCCTCAACTCTGTCCTGCACCGTAGGCCTCTCCCCTCTCCCAGGGCCATTCTCATCCACAGGTAAACACCTTAATCACAGACCCCACCTCTACTTCACATGGCCTCCAGCTCTGCTCCACTTCTCTCAGTTTCTTTACTGCTAACTCCTTAATCAAACTGTCCATATCTGCTGACGTCACATCCTTTACTCTCCCTCCACATGGGTGTTATTTCCTCCTAGCTCTGAAACCCTCTGACTAAGGTCACCATGGCCCAAAGGCCCCAAAGCCTGTGGCCAGTCCTCCATCCTCCACGGTCTTGACATCCCAACAGCACTGGACATGGTCAGCCATTCCTCGTTTGGACGGTTTGGTTCTTGTGACTACTTGGCCCCTTGTCTGTTTTTTCTCCTGTCCCTGTGGGTTCCTCCTTCCCAATCTCTTTGTGGGCTCCTCCTCCCTCACACCCCTCCCCCCCTCCCCACGGCCTTCTGTCCTCAGATAGGAATGTTTTCCTTCTGCACCTTCTCCTGGTCCATCACATCCAATTCAAAGACTTCGTATGTGGACTTGGCCCAGATACCCTCCCTTCTTGACACCTGCATATGGAATAGACACACTTCTTCAGGTCGAAGCAGAGCTCTTCCTTATCCTCTCCAAATCCACCCATCCAAATGTCTTTCCCACCTCAGCAAATTTCACCACCAGCCATCCATTTGCTAAGATCAAATTACTACAATTCATGTCTTTTCCTTGAAAATCGTGTCCAATTTAGAGAAAAGCTGTAAGACTAGAATAGAGAGCTCCTTTTCTCCTTAACCAGATTCCCCCACTGGTAACATTTCACTACACGTATGTGGTGTGTGTCTCATCATAGTCCCCCCGTATGTACCTATTGCCATTTCTTCTAAGTCATTTGCAGTACATTGCCTTCATGACGTCCCATGACCCCCTTAATTCTTCGGTTTGCATTTCCTTACAAGAAGGACACTGTCATACATAAGCTAGCACAACCATCAACACTGGGACATTAACCTTGGCACAGTATTACCATCCCAGACTCCAGTGAATTTCATAGGTTACCCCAATCATATTCTTTACAGACCCTGGATCCACACCAGGGTCATCTGTTTACAATTACATCAAGTATCTGCTTAGTCTCCTTTGATCTGGAACACTTCCTCCATCTTTTCTCCTCTGCCTTGACCTTGGCATTTTTGAAGAGTACTGGCCCACTACTTGGAGAAAGTCAGTTGGGTTTGTCTGA
This sequence comes from Crocuta crocuta, assembly GCF_008692635.1. Lineage (NCBI taxonomy): Eukaryota > Metazoa > Chordata > Mammalia > Carnivora > Hyaenidae > Crocuta > Crocuta crocuta. Next base: position 63,601 of record NW_027530497.1, on the reverse strand, counting down.
GGTTTCCTCAGGTTTTGTGTATTTTGGGCAAGAGGAGCAGAAAACGTTCATCACCTGTCTACCAGATTTCTCCACTATCAAGTTAACTAACCATGCAATTTAGGAAATAATTCCAACCTACTAAATATTTGTGGAAACATAGATTGCAATTATGTCTACATTTATCATTTGACATTCTGCAGTAATGTAACACTTTCCCTTTCCTCTCTTTTATTAATGTATGATTTCTATCTACCTGAATTCATAAATTGTAGTTTACACAATGGGTGAATGTACTGTTGTCCTTATTCATTTGAATATTCCAATGGCCCCAGATTTCACCATTTAGAGTTTCTTGCAATAGGTTTTTTGATTGGCCCTGATCAACACACCATTGGTCTCTGTGATGGCCAACATCCCTTTCCCTCTCCCAATAACCATATCTTCCCAGATTTTCATGTCCATTCTTATCCAAGTGATTGGGTGTTAAAAACGCTGACTCAGCCCCAGGGTGTGTGCTGACTTGGATCATTCTAACCAGTGTAGCCCATGGTCTTTGCCCAAAATGCCAATGAGTAGAGATATTCTGAGGAACATTAGGGCTCTGGTGACACTACTCAAATCTGGATCATACTGCTCCTGAGCTATCTATGGACTGCTTAATCATTTGAGCCAATAAATAGTTTATGCATTTTGCCAGAATGAGCTAAGTCTTCTGTTNACATAGTGTCTGATGGGGCTTCTAGGAAACAAGCTTCCATTCTCTTCCAAGGGCAGAGAGGCTATCAAAGAATGCTCTTTCGAAACCTCCTGACGACATACTGTAAAATGTAAAATTTGGCCCTGATGTGGCCATGGCTGCTGCCCAGAAGAAAGTCAGCTGAGACCAGTCCACTATACAGAGGTGGGAAGACCTGAGAGAATGGCAGAGAACCAGGCCTGGAGCTCTGGGGACACTACTCATGATTCTGGATCAATCCATGCCTAAACCTATCAATGGACTGTTTAATAACTAGAGCCAATAAACTGCCTTTTTTACTGAAACCAAAAAGAGCTAAGATTTGTGTAGCTTACATCAAAAGAATCCTAAATAACATACCTCCCCCCCACACACACACACAAAAGATAGCCCCCTACAGAGAAAAGGAAAGGTGGGTATCTGTCCCCTCTGACCAAGAGCACTCTGACCTACAACCCTGTAGCTTACAACCAAAAGAATCTTAAATAATACACTTCCCACAAAAGAGCAAAAAAGATTGCTGCAGAGAGAAGCAAAGTGTAGTTTTCTGTCCGCTATGACCAAGACCACTTAAACCAAAACCCTGCTGCTCCTCCTCCTGGCCTGAGAGCTTCTGGGGGTACTTCCACCCTGTACCCCAGGCTCTCCGAGGACTGTANTCCTGGCCTGAGAGCTTCTGGGGGTACCTCCACCCTGTACCCCAGGCTCTCCGAGGACTGTGTATCTCTAGAGACTGTCTCTAAGTATTTCATGAGCATATGTGTAAGGACTGCTGAGGCTCACTCGCTCACCACCAAATCCCTAGCCTCTAGTACAGTGCGGGACAAACAAGAAACATTTATTGAAGGAATGCATGAGCCACCCAAGCACGCCTCCCAGCCCCGCCCCTCAAATCCACCAAAGGAAAAGCAGCTGTGGCCAAAAGCTTGCATGACATTTATTCTTCTGCAGGGGGAGGCACTGAGAAGTTAGGTGAGGGAACTGGAGGGTGGGCTCTGGGTGTGGGAGGGCAGAAGCAGGTGGTGGTCGTTGGAGAATCTGTGTTCCTCCCCAGGGTGGGGTCAGAGGTCCCAGGGGCTCAGCGACCTGCAGTGGAGACAAGAGAGAAGAGAAGTGGGCAGGAGTGTGGGGTGTCCACGGGAAATGGGGACTAGAACCTCCTGTCCCTACAGAACAGCCCTGGACTCACATCCTGGAACCCAGTCAGGGGCCTGTGTGGCTTGTGGGGCTTTAGAGATGAAAAACCACAGACTCTAATCACGGGAAATGGTGGGGACTCACACTGTGGTGGCCCCCAGTTGCTGGCATCAAGTCCCACGGCCTCAGTCAGGGCTACACGAGTCTCCAAAGCCAATGAGGGCCCTTCCCGTCCCACGTGCTGAACCCCTGGCCTGACCTGCACCACAGCCTGAGCAGCCCTGGAGGGACAGACGGGAGAGCGCTCCCTGCCAGCCGGTCTCCTGAGCTCAGCTCTCAGGCCCCTAGCGTCCCGGGCACAGATGTGGCCTGGCTCCCGTGCCCAGGCACCCGTGCCGTGCTGGGGGATGGGAGTTCAATCAGGGCTCTGATGTCTTTGACGGTCCCTGTCTGAGGTTGCTTGCTGGGTGTCAATATCCCTACACATAATCATTTCATTCAGTCCTTGGTGGAAACCAGAACTACGCATTCCTATCCCCTTCCCAGGTGAGGACACTCCAGCTCACAGAGGCTAAGCTACTTGTTCAAGGACACAGCTGACCAGAGATGGGGACCTGATGGCACCCCAAGACTGCCTGCAGCATTTCCCAACCATTTCCATCTACAGCCCCCCTGTCTACCTTCTCCACACTTTGTACACAGTGGGGGGAGGGACATGTCACCGCAGGGAAGCTTGGTGGGACCCGGGCTCCTTATGCACTTCTCTATGACAAATGTATTTTTGTGGTTTTAAACTGTGTTGTACATGCATGGGGATGAGTCTGAGCCGTGGAAGAATTAGTCCCTGCAGTCCCCTCGGCACTCACCTAATAAGGGCAGCACATCCTGAGCAGTACACAGATGTGTCTGGCAGGTTCCAAGTGCACCAGTGTGGATGTGATTTTATTCAGTAACCCGGTAGTCCATGACTTGCAGATATTTTCCACCAAAGGGCATGATGAGCACAACAGGCCTGCAACTTTTTGGATGATTTTCTGCAGCAGCAACAGCACCATAACCAGATAGAGGAATTAGGGGAACTGCACCCTGGTCAGCCCCCTGCAGACCCGAGCAGCTCTAGGCCCTGGGCACCTCTGACCAAGGGCATGCTGGGAGTAAGGCCTGGTGCCAGGTGGTCATCAGAGCAGACAATAGAGGGGCAGGGATCAGACCTCATGCCCAGGCCCCAAAGCCCTGGCCCAAGTCTAGCCAGGAGGGGCACTTGTGAGGACACTGGCCCTGTAGTGTCCCAGTCCCCTGTACATCGTCATCCCACACCCCCTGCCTTCTGGGTGGAGAACAGTGCCCACAGCTCCTAGACCCACAGGAGAGGCTCTGCGTGCCAAGCTTCCTGGGCCCCAACCTGACAGGCTCATGCACAGAGTGTGTGACGAAGGTTAGGAGGGGAAAGAACTTGGAGTCTTGGCACATTCAACTCTGATATATCTTCTGCCACCATCCAGTGGTAAAGCTGCGTTCCCAGGGCTGAGGGTGGGCTCTGCAGTGCCAGGTCGCTGAGCAGGATCAGGGAACAAAGCAGAAGCAGGGGGGAGGGGGATGGGGAGAGCAGTGCTTCTTGGTAGTAACACATCCCCTTGTTCAGCACTTGCTCAGGCGCAGGTGTGTAGCTAAGCTCGTCCCACCCCCTCAGCTCCTATGAAATGCTGAGGCAACTAGTAAGACAGGGATTATTATCCATCCCATTATACAGACAAGAAAATGGAGGCACAGAAAGTGTTAAGGACTTAGCCTAGTCAGGCAGTTAGGAAGTGGCTGATGTAGGGTTGATCCAACCTGACCCAGCCCCACTGTAACCAACCTCAGAAAGCATTGCCTTATATCTGCCCAGTGGGGATACAGAGAAAGATTCCTACCTCCCTGGAGGCAAGTTTCCTTTGACAGTAGGATGGGAAGCATGCACACTCATCCTCTTATTTTCAAGTCCCTAGAGCTTCACGATCTCAAGGGATTCTCTTAAGTCAGTCCAAGATAGAAGGCGGCCCAAGGATCCCCTGCTGAGGAGCCCTGGCCCAAACAGGGATCAGATCCTCCCTCAGTCCCCCAGACAGTCCCCCCTCAAACACTACTGATCAAGAAGCAGGTGGTTTCCCAAACAATAGAGCCTCACATGAATCAGGTTCAAGCCCAGGCAATTCTTCACCCAGTTGACTATACACCTACAGATTTGACATCGGTTGAATTCCAGGTCACCCTGTCAGAAAAGACAGACCCCAGATATGGTCTCTCAGACACCCCAACAGCCCTTGGCAGGGCCTCAGGAAGGAGCCCTTGGTGACTCCTAGGCAGGCAGCGGAAGGATCACCTATGCTCTCTGTCCTTTAGGGCCTGAAGCAGGTTGGCTGGCCCTCCCCACTCTCCTGCTAGGCTTGGGCTTGGTGGGGCTGAGACCCCACCCAGCACCTACCTTACACCCGCAGCCCCTCACCCAGCCAGGCATGTGCACTTCTCCTGTGCTCTGGTCAGTCCCCCGACCACCCTCTGGGGGAGCCGGCCAAACCCAGGTAGCCCTTCACCCATGTAGGAGAATGCATAAAATCAGCATCTTCAGCCCACAACCTTGCCTCCCCTCTCCTCAACAGGATGGGCAGCCCTGCCTGCTGGTCCCAGGACAGAGAGAATGGGGAAGGGCTGTGGGAGGAGAACAGGGAGCCAGCAGTGAACCTGGGGGATGTCCTGGGCCAGCATCTGGAAGAACTTCTCATCCTGACACATGTCGGCTGTGTCTAGGTCATGGTCCTCAGGAATCAGACCAGAGAAGGTCAGACCTGGGGAAAGAAACAACATCAGCATCCCTCCGCAAGGGGAGGGAGACAGAATGGTCAGATCTCCTGGCTGGCGGGGAGCCCCGGAGGTGGCCAGAGCGCAGGACAGGAAAGGGGCTGTGTGAGGGGTCCAGGGGCCTGTCCTCACACCCCACCCTGGAGCTGCTCTGAGCCAGTCTCTGCAACAGACATGCTCTCAATTCTTCTGGAACCAGGAGGAGATTACACTGCACCCCCCCCCATCAATGCAACCACTTTCTGTCTCCCTGTATCCTTCTCTGTTCTCTCTCTCTTTCTCATGCACACACACACACACACACACACACACACACACAAGATTTGGAGCTGCTCTCAAAGGAAAAGACCCTCATCTCCTTTTAGAGGTGTTTCTTTCTCTCACCTTCCCCCAAGATTTCAAGTCTGGAGGCCTAGTCCAACCCAATATCCAGACTGTTCTTCCCCTCAGCTAAGGAGGAGCTGCCAGGATGGGCACGGGGGAGCGTCCTTACCCGGGTTGGCCAGGAGCGCCGAGGCAAGGAGCAGGAGGGCCCAGGAGGTCATGATCAGTCAGCTGCTGGGGCTCCCTCCACACCCCCCTTTATGTAGCTGCCACCTCGCAATCTGACCTTGCCGGGTCCTACTCCTTTTATAGGCCACCCCCCGTGTCACTGGCTTTACCACAACACAGACACCAGTTTGTGGAGAAGTGGGGGGAGGAGTGCTTCCTCAGAGACTCCACACCGTCTATCTCCCACCCACTCCACCCCCCCACACTGCTACAGCTTTCCCAGTGAAGGGGGGGGCTGTAGGGCAGCAACTGCCATGATGCCCCCACAGCCCGGGATGTGGTAATGGACCAGCAATCCCTGCACCTGAGGGCTCAGGTAGGGCCCTTGGCCCTGGAGCTTCCCACCCCTCCCCCGCCCCTGCCCTCCTCTCCCAGGGGTCTGTGCTGCTGTGCCTCCCCCAGCCACCTCCTGTAGCCCTGCTCTCCCCCAGCCATTTCAGCCAATGGAGCTCAGTCAGACTCGGCCAGATTTAGACACAGGTCCCTCAGTTAGTCGCGGACACCTCCTCCCCGCTCTGCCTTCTGGGGCTTGGTGATCCCTGAGCACGGGCACCGCTGACACCTGGGTCCCCAGCCCCTCACCAGCCTTGTGGCCACCACACGGAGCCGGGCTTTTCCCTCAGAGCCAGGTGCAGCCCAGCCATCCCTCGCCTGGTCCATAGGGAGAGACAGCCCATGGGAAGGATGTGAGCCCCGGCCAGGGATCTAGTCCTAACTCCCCAGGGTCTGACCCCTCATGTGTGCCATGAAGGTCACTGGGCCTCATCTGCAATGGAAATACAGGCTGGATCTTAACATCCACTATCGGATAAATAATAAGCCATTGTCTAGTGTAAGTGTGTCTCAAAGATTGCATGGAATATACTCACCCTAAAATGTGTTTGCTCTTTACCTGACGCTCACATCCAACTGGGCATCCCATCTTTTGTCTGGAGCCTTCACCCACTTCCTTTGTGGCTCAGAGGAGGAAACTGGGTGTGGAGAACAGGGGGCCTGACCTCAGTCACCTGGCCTCCTGGGGCCCTGGTGGGACTAGAACCGTCTCCCACTTCCTTGGGGTCTTTCACCTCCAGCTGCTGAGATGACAGAGGCACGTGGTCAGGACGAGCTGACAGGGTCCCCTCAGCACCTCCCAGCCCTCCGTCCCCCTTCAGTGTCTGCTCTGGCTACTCCATCCCCTCCCACCTGCCCAGGATCCCCATCCTGGGCTAGTGCCCAGCCTCAGCCTGGCCTTTTTCTCTGAAATAGTCTACTTTCCTGAGCCCATTCAGAGCCCTGCTCTCCACTCACTTCTGCTGTGAAGGAAGGAGGGTGGAGTCCAGGGCAGGAGACCTCTCACCAGCTGGGGGCACCTTGAGCTACATACTCCATCTCCTGGAGCCTCAGTTCCCTTATCTGTGAAATGGGTAAAGTGTCACCTGTTCCCAGGTCTCCCATGTGGCATGTGTTGTGCGTGAGGAAGCTTTGCAGCCTGCAGTGTGCCAGGCAAAGCAGGCTAGTATCCTGGGTTGGCATTTCCCAAAGTGACTTCCATGAGGGCACCTCCTGTGGGAGGTCCGCGGGTGCTGTGGGGGAGGTGGAGGTTCCTGTGGTCAAGAAGAAATGTCAGATGCACTTGAACATGGTATTGTCTGTTGCCCTATTATTAGAATAAGATATTTAAAAAAGGGACATTTTGACCTTACAAAGAGAATAATGGGTATACTATGAACCGCTGCATGTTACTAAATTGGACCACTATCACTGAAATGGACACATCCATGTAAAGATACAAACTATTGAAACAGGCTAAAAAGAATGGGAAGTCGGAATATATGTATAGTAAGTAAAGAGGTAGAATTAGTCATACAAACACTAATCACAAACAAAAACCCAGGTGAGATTTCTTTATAGATGAATTCTACCAAACAGAAGAAGTAATATGAATTGTTCCCAAACTCTTCCAAAAAATAGAAAAGGATGCCCTGATGCTAAAATCAAAAAAGACAACACATGAAAAGTATAGACCAATATCTCCTATGAATATAGATGCAATAATCCTCTTATAAAATCTGAGCAAGCTGAATCAAGTACATATAAAAAGAATTGTGTACCATGACCAACTAGAATTTATTGAGGAATGCAAAGTGACTTAACACCCCAAAATCATTTATGTATTCACTATATCAACAGAACCAAAATAAAAACCACACAATCCTGGGGTGCCTGGGTGGCTCAGTCAGTTAAGCATCCGTCTTCAGCCCAGGTCATGATCTTGTGGTTCATGAGTTCAAGCTTCTCATCAGGCTCTCTGCTGCCAACACAGAGCCTGCTTCAGATCTTCTGTCTCCTGCTCTCTGCCTCTCTACCACTCATGTGCATGCACATGCTCTCTCTCTCTTAAAAAATAAACTTAAAAGCAAAACACATGATCTTCTGAATAGACACAGAAGCATCATTTGAAAAAACTCAACATCCATTCTTGTTAAAACACTCACTAACTAGGATAGAAGGGAAATTCTGTATCCTGGTATATGGCAACAGTGAAATTCCCCGAGCTGACATCAGGCTTCAGGAAGACTAAATACCTTCCCCCAAAGACCAGGAATGAGACAAGGATATCTGCTTTCCAGATGTCTATTCAATATTGCACTGACAATTCTAGCCAGGAGAACTAAGAGAAAGAAAGAAAGAAAGGAAGGAAGGAAGGAAGGAAGGAAGGAAGAAGGAAGGAAGGAAGGAAGAAGGAAGGAAGGAAGGAAGAAGGAAGGAAGGAAGGAAGAAGGAAGGAAGGAAGGAAGAAGGAAGGAAGGAAGGAAGAAGGAAGGAAGGAAGGAAGAAGGAAGGAAGGAAGGAAGAAGGAAGGAAGGAAGGAAGAAGGAAGGAAGGAAGGAAGAAGGAAGGAAGGAAGGAAGAAGGAAGGAAGGAAGGAAGAAGGAAGGAAGGAAGGAAGAAGGAAGGAAGGAAGGAAGAAGGAAGGAAGGAAGGAAGAAGGAAGGAAGGAAGGAAGAAGGAAGGAAGGAAGGAAGAAGGAAGGAAGGAAGGAAGAAAGAAAGAAAGAAAGAAAGAAAGAAAGAAAGATCCATATTTCCATTTACAGATAACATCTCCTGGACACAGAAATACTAAAAAATACCTCAAAACAAATCAAAACTCACAAGTGTCTAGATGCCACACACCTACATTTTCCAGTGATTCAGACTGTCCAGCAGTAGATTTCACTAGATGAAAATTGCTCCGTGGCTGGAATGAGGCCTCGAACTATATTTTATGTGAGTGGATTAATCTGATTTGGAGGTTGTTTTGTGTAATATTATAAAATCTCTGTAAAAGTATGCTAACAGGCTGCACTTAAAAAGCATCATAACTNGAATGAGGCCTCGAACTATATTTTATGTGAGTGGATTAATCTGATTTGGAGGTTGTTTTGTGTAATTATTATAAAATCTCTGTAAAAAGTATGCTAACAGGCTGCACTTAAAAAGCATCATAACCGGGGCACCTAAGTGTCTCAGTTGGGTAAGCATCTGACTTCCGCTCAAGTCAAGATCTCTTGGTTCATGAATTCGAGCCCTGCTTCGGGCTCTGTGCTGACAGCTCAGAGCTGGAGCCTGCTTCAGATTCTGTGTTTCCCTTTCTCTCTGCCCCTCCCCTGCTTATGTTCTGCCTATCTCTCTCTCTCTCTCTCAAAAATAAACATTTTTAAGAAAAGTATCATAACTTTTCCATTTATGTGAGTAACCAAATATGTGGACCACTTTTGAGAAACTGCCATTCTGCTAAACAATTTCTGCAGACTGTATGAAGAAGGTGCTCATAGGGGCGCCGTGGTGGCTCAGTCAGTTAAGCATCCGACTTCAGCTCAGGTCACGATCTCACAGTTTGTGGGTTTGAGCCCTGCGTCAGGCTCTGTGCTGGCAGCTAGCTCAGAGCCTGGAGCCTGCTTCGGATTCTGTATCTTCCTCTCTCTCTGACCCACCCCTGCTCATGCTGCCTCTCTCTCTCTCTCAGAAATAAAAAAAAAATTAAAACTTAAAAAATAGTGCTCATAAAAGGAAATTTAAATGTCTTCAAACAATGGTCCTGGGAAAACTGGACAGCCCCATGGAGAAGAATGAAGGTAGACCCTTAAGTTCTACCATACACAAAAAAATCACTAGAAAAGGATTAAACACCTACATGTAAGACACAAAACTATAAATCACTAGAAGAAAACATAAGGGGAAAGCTGCATGACCTTAGACTTGGCAATGATTTCTTGGATATGACACCAAGAAATGCAATATGGACAAATAACATTTCATCAAACTTAAAAACTTTGTGCATCAAACAGCACAGTTGACAAAGTAAAAGGGCAATTTATGGAATGCATAAAAATGTTTGCAAATCATTCTCTAATAATGGAGTAATATTCAGAAAATAGAAAGAAATGTTAAAACTCAACAACGAAACACCAAATAATTTAAAAAGGGCAAAGAGGGGCACCTGGGTGGTTCAGTTAGTTAAGAGTCCAGCTTCGACTCAGGTCATGACCTTACGGTTGGTGGATTCGAGGCCCACAGTGGGCTCTGTGCTGACAGCTAACTCAGAGACTGGAGCCTTCTTCAGATTCTATGTCTCCCTCTCTCTCTGTTCCTCCCCTGCTTGCACTCTGTCTCCCTCTGTCTCTCAAAAATAAACATTTTTTTAAAAAGGTGAAAAGACTTTGAATAGACACTCTCCCTATAAAATATAGAAATGGCTAACAAGCATATGAAAAGATGCTCAACATCAATAATCATTAGGGAAATGCAAGGCAAAGCCACAATGAGATAGCACCTCGTACACGTTAAGATGGCTCTTATCAAAAAACAGAAAATAGCAAGTGTTGGTAAAGATGTGGAGAAAGTGTGTGCTATTGTTGTAAAATTGTAAGACCGCTATGCAAAGCAGTATAGTGGTTCCTCAAATATATGTAAATACACACACA
>NW_027530497.1:30586-51025 GCF_008692635.1 Crocuta crocuta | reverse complement strand
TAAAAGTATGCTAACAGGCTGCACTTAAAAAGCATCATAACTGGGGCACCTAAGTGTCTCAGTTGGGTAAGCATCTGACTTCCGCTCAAGTCAAGATCTCTTGGTTCATGAATTCGAGCCCTGCTTCGGGCTCTGTGCTGACAGCTCAGAGCTGGAGCCTGCTTCAGATTCTGTGTTTCCCTTTCTCTCTGCCCCTCCCCTGCTTATGTTCTGCCTATCTCTCTCTCTCTCTCTCTCTCTCTCTCTCTCTCTCTCAAAAATAAACATTTTTAAGAAAAGTATCATAACTTTTCCACTTATGTGAGTAACCAAATATGTGGACCACTTTTGAGAAACTGCCATTCTGCTAAACAATTTCTGCAGACTGTATGAAGAAGGTGCTCATAGGGGCGCCGTGGTGGCTCAGTCAGTTAAGCATCCGACTTCAGCTCAGGTCACGATCTCACAGTTTGTGGGTTTGAGCCCTGCGTCAGGCTCTGTGCTGGCAGCTAGCTCAGAGCCTGGAGCCTGCTTCGGATTCTGTATCTTCCTCTCTCTCTGACCCACCCCTGCTCATGCTGCCTCTCTCTCTCTCTCAGAAATAAAAAAAAAATTAAAACTTAAAAAATAGTGCTCATAAAAGGAAATTTAAATGTCTTCAAACAATGGTCCTGGGAAAACTGGACAGCCCCATGGAGAAGAATGAAGGTAGACCCTTAAGTTCTACCATACACAAAAAAATCACTAGAAAAGGATTAAACACCTACATGTAAGACACAAAACTATAAATCACTAGAAGAAAACATAAGGGGAAAGCTGCATGACCTTAGACTTGGCAATGATTTCTTGGATATGACACCAAGAAATGCAATATGGACAAATAACATTTCATCAAACTTAAAAACTTTGTGCATCAAACAGCACAGTAGACAAAGTAAAAGGGCAATTTATGGAATGCATAAAAATGTTTGCAAATCATTCTCTAATAATGGAGTAATATTCAGAAAATAGAAAGAAATGTTAAAACTCAACAACGAAACACCAAATAATTTAAAAAGGGCAAAGAGGGGCACCTGGGTGGTTCAGTTAGTTAAGAGTCCAGCTTCGACTCAGGTCATGACCTTACGGTTGGTGGATTTGAGGCCCACAGTGGGCTCTGTGCTGACAGCTAACTCAGAGACTGGAGCCTTCTTCAGATTCTATGTCTCCCTCTCTCTCTGTTCCTCCCCTGCTTGCACTCTGTCTCCCTCTGTCTCTCAAAAATAAACATTTTTTTAAAAAGGTGAAAAGACTTTGAATAGACACTCTCCCTATAAAATATAGAAATGGCTAACAAGCATATGAAAAGATGCTCAACATCAATAATCATTAGGGAAATGCAAGGCAAAGCCACAATGAGATAGCACCTCGTACACGTTAAGATGGCTCTTATCAAAAAACAGAAAATAGCAAGTGTTGGTAAAGATGTGGAGAAAGTGTGTGCTATTGTTGTAAAATTGTAAGACCGCTATGCAAAGCAATATAGTGGTTCCTCAAATATATGTAAATACACACACAGACACACACTCATTATTTCACTTTAAAAAGAAAACTCGTGTCAAATGCCATAACAAAGATGAACTTTGAGGACATTATGCTANAAGATGTGGAGAAAGTGTGTGCTATTGTTGTAAAATTGTAAGACCGCTATGCAAAGCAGTATAGTGGTTCCTCAAATATATGTAAATACACACACACACACACACACACACACACACACTCATTATTTCACTTTAAAAAGAAAACTCATGTCAAATGCCATAACAAAGATGAACTTTGAGGACATTATGCTGAGAGAAATGAGGCAATTACAAAAAGACAAATATTATAGGATTTCACTTGTATGAGGCGTCTAGAGAAGTCAAATTAATAGAAATATAAAATAGAAATATGTGGACCGCTTTTGAGAAATGAGGATTTTCAGGCTTTGAGTCTGAAAGGGGGGGAAAGGGAAGTTATGGCTTCACAATAAGTATAGAGTTTCAGTTCTATGTCACAACAATGCGAATATACTCAACACTGCTGAGCGTACGTTTCAACATTGCTATGATGGTAAATTTTGTGTTTTGCGTTTTTTACAACATTGACAAAATAGCATTCTGTTAGAAAGAGGTGGTTCGGCTCACAACTCAATGACACAAGCATTTCGCCTTGAATAACCACCAAACTCCGTGTGCATTAGAAGTGCTGTCTGCATCCTTCCCGTCTCATCACACAGGACACCATAAATACATGCTCTCAGGAAACACCATTTAATAAAATTATTAATATATTATATTAAACACTGGGTACTATGTGAATTTAAGGTGATCTTACTACCACTTTGTAGATTGGCAGTTGCTTGAGGTAGGTGTCTTTGTATTATTTGTCTCCTATTCTGACACCAAGATGTGACACAGACTTGGACTTGTCCAGAGCTCTGTGAGAAGCCCCTGGCAAGTGAGGAGCTGTGGTTTGAAGTTTGGAAAGAGCCTGAGGCTGCCCTGTACGGAAGGGGTGGGGGAGCAAAGGCCGAAGGAAGTGTGAAGACCACAGAGCACAGATGCAGAGCCTGGCCAGGGCGAAGCGGGTCCGCACCGGGATGGGGCAGTTCCAAATTCCCAGGAGGGAGTCATTGGCTCCAGCTTGGGCCAGGGGTCTAAGTGACCAGGAGGGAGGGATGTCACATGACACAAGCTCAGTGTTCTGGGGTGTTGGGGGGGGTGAGAGGGAAATGGTAGAGAACTGAGAAGGGACTGGGGTGAGCAGGTGCCCCCAAAGGAGTCTGAATAATGAAGCCAGTGCCCTCACGCTCCCTCCTGACAGGTTACCGGAGCAGGCTTGGCCTCTGTCCTTTCCTAGCTTCTGTCCCTAAGGGTGAGGCCACCTTCCCCCTGCTCCCACCTTTGGAAGTCTGTGCTAACACTCCATGTGCCCTGAACCCCTCCTGTCCCACCTCAAGGCCTCCCTGGGGCTGTCCCTCAGATCTGTCCTACACTGTGGGCCTCTCCCCTCTCCTGGGACCATTTCCACCTGCAGGTAAACACCTTAATCACAGACCCCACCTCTACTTCACATGGCCTCCAGCTCTGCNCCAGGGGAGGTGAAGTGGGACCTCCAGGAAAGACCCTGCTGGCTCCTCCACACTCACCTATTGTAGGGGGACACATCCTGATTTTCACACAGATTTCCCGGGGGGTCTTCCCATTCACGATACCCTTGGTGATTTTACTAAATAATTCAGTGATTACTTTCTTGCAAGCATCCCGCAGCAAAGGCATCGGCTCGCACATCAGGGATGCAGTGTGTTTGATGACTTCCTGCAGTAGCACCATAGGAAGAGAGAGAAATCAGGTGAGCTCAGNCCAGGCCAGTGGGAGCCTCTAGGATCTTTCTGTGCTTTAGGGCCCGAAGCAGGCTGGCTGGCCCTTCCCACCTTCTTGTTAGTCTTGGTGGGGCTGAGACCCTCCAGGACCTGCCCCACACTCGCCACCCCTCACCCAGAGCAGCCCTCTCCCCTCTTCTCTACTCTGGTCAGAACCCAGAGGACCCTCTGGGGGAGGGCCCAGCCAGACTGAGGTAGCCCCACAACCGGGCACAATGGTGCAAACACCAGCATCTTCAGCCCGCAACTTTGCCTCCCCGCTGCCCTGCAGGATGGGCAGCCCTGCCTGCTGGTCCCAGGGAGGAGACAATATGTGAGGGAGGTTGTAAGGGGAAGTGAGCAGAGAGCCAGCCACCAACCTGGACGGCCTCCAGGATCAAGTTCTCTAAGAACTGCTCTTCCTGACACAGGTCAGCCGTCATCAAGTCATTACCCTCAGGAATCAAACCAGAGAAGGTCAGACCTGGGGAAGAAACAGCATCAGCGTCCCTCCGCAAGGGGAAGGAGACAGAATGGTCAGATCTCCTGGCTGGCGGGGAGGCGAGGAGGTGGCCAGAGCGCAGGACAGGAACGGGGCTGTGTGAGGGTCCAGGGGTCCTGTCCTCACACCCCGCCCTGGAGCTGCTTTGACCCATTCTCGACAACAGAATGCTCTCAATTCTTCTGGACAACAGGAGGAGAAGATTACACTACCCACCCCCCTTATCAATGCAACCACTTTCTGTCTCCCTGTATCCCTCTCTGTTCTCTCTCTCCCTCTCTCTTCCTCTCTCTCTCTCTCTCTCTCTCTCTCACACACACACACACACACACACACACACAAGATTTGGAGCTGCTCTGAAAAGAAACAACTCTCATCTCATTTCAGAGATCTTTCTTTCTCTCACCTTCCCCCTAGATTTCAAGTCCAGAGGCCTAGTCCAACCCAATGTCCAGACTGTCCCTCCTCTCAGCTAAGGAGGAGCTGCCAGGATGGGCACGGGGGAAGGTCCTTACCCGGGGTGGCCAGGAGCGCCGAGGCAAGGAGCAGGAGGGCCCAGGAGGTCATGATCAGTCAGCTGCTGGGGCTCCCTCCACACCCCCCTTTATGTAGCTGCCACCTCGCAATCTGACCTTGCCGGGTCCTACTCCTTTTATAGGCCACCCCCCGTGTCACTGGCTTTACCACAACACAGACACCAGTTTGTGGAGAAGTGGGGGGAGGAGTGCTTCCTCAGAGACTCCACACCGTCTATCTCCCACCCACTCCACCCCCCCACACTGCTACAGCTTTCCCAGTGAAGGGGGGGGCTGGAGGGCAGCAACTGCCATGATGCCCCCACAGCCCGGGATGTGGTAATGGACCAGCAATCCCTGCACCTGAGGGCTCAGGTAGGGCCCTTGGCCCTGGAGCTTCCCACCCCTCCCCCGCCCCTGCCCTCCTCTCCCAGGGGTCTGTGCTGCTGTGCCTCCCCCAGCCACCTCCTGTAGCCCTGCTCTCCCCCAGCCATTTCAGCCAATGGAGCTCAGTCAGACTCGGCCAGATTTAGACACAGGTCCCTCAGTTAGTCGCGGACACCTCCTCCCCGCTCTGCCTTCTGGGGCTTGGTGATCCCTGAGCACGGGCACCGCTGACACCTGGGTCCCCAGCCCCTCACCAGCCTTGTGGCCACCACACGGAGCCGGGCTTTTCCCTCAGAGCCAGGTGCAGCCCAGCCATCCCTCGCCTGGTCCACAGGGAGAGACAGCCCATGGGAAGGATGTGAGCCCCGGCCAGGGATCTAGTCCCAACCCCCCAGGGTCTGACCCTTCATCTATGCCATGAAGGTCACTGGGCCTCATCTGCAATGGAAATACAGGCTGGGCTGTTAACATCCACTATCGGATAGTTAATAAGCCATTGTCTAGTGTAAGTGTGTCCCAAAGATTGCATGGAATATGTATTTGCTGTTTACCTGACGCTCACATCCAACTGGGCATCCCATCTTTTGTCTGGCAGCCTTCACCCACTTCCTTTGTGGCTCAGAGGAGGAAACTGGGTGGGGAGAACAAGGGGCCTGACCTCAGTCACCTGGCCTCCTGGGGCCCTGGTGGGACTAGAACCGTCTCCCACTTCGGGAGAAAACTCCACTTCGGGAGAGACCACTTTGGGGTCTTTCACCTCCAGCTGCTGAGATGACAGAGGCACGTGGTCAGGACGAGCTGACAGGCTCCCATCAGCACCTCCCAGCCCTCCGTCCCCCTTCAGTGTCTGCTCTGGCTACTCCATCCCCTCCCACCTGCCCAGGATCCCCACCCTGGGCTAGTGCCCAGCCTCAGCCTGGCCTTTTTCTCTGAAATAGTCTACTTTCCTGAGCCCATTCAGAGCCCTGCTCTCCACTCACTTCTGCTGAGAAGGAAAGAGGGTGGAGTCCAGGCAAGCAGGTCTCTGACCAGCTGGGGGCACCTTGAGCTACATACTCATCTCCTGGAGACTTGGTTCCCATATCTGTGAAATGGATGTAGGATGTAGTACCGCCTGCCCCGGGGCTCCAATGGGCCATGTGTGTTTGTGCCAGGCCTCGGTGTGCCAGACAAAGCAGGCTGGTCCTGGGTCGGCATTCCCTAAAGTGCCTTCTGTGAGGGCACCTCCTTTGAGAGTCAGCAGGTGCTGTGGGGGACGTGGGGGAGAGGGTTCTTGTTCTTCAGTAAATGGCAGACTAGGAAGGTGCAATGGGCTGGGACTTCTGGCTGTCGGGGACTTCTCAGCACCCTTAACATGCCAGCGTCTCTGGTGGATCCCACAATTTCTGTCTTTCCTAAGATCATTGGCCACCAAACCTTTTGCTCAAGGAGCTATTGGAGGGATTGAGACAGAGTAGCTGACCTGGTCACCCTCTCAGGGTGTGTGACCAGGAGGATTGCCAGCCTAGGAGCCAGTTAGAGCCTGAGGGACAGCTGTCATGGAGACTAAAACAGACAGACAGACAGACAGGCGCCTCCCCAGACAGACAGATTGAGGGACTGCCTCATTCCTTTTTGCCTCGAGGTGGGCAGAGTGGAGGGTGGGGAAGCAGGTTTGCCGTACCTCCCATGATGGATCAGACTGATTCTAGAAACACGGGGGCCCCTGAATCCTTTCTGCCTGCTCACCTCAGCCCCAGGAGGACAAAAGCACCCACATACTCACCACACACACGCTCACTCACGTCACACCCTTTACACACAGTGCCTCACATTCACATAACTCTTCAAAGCAGTCACACAATTAATCTCAGAGCACACACTCATATACACTCATCAACTCTGGATATGCACACTTACATATACACCCACACTGACTAACACTCACATACTCTCAGGGACTCATAAATTCTCATACATGCACAAACACACACACACACACACACACACACACACGGTGCCTACATTCCTGCCCATTGTGGAAACCACGAAATGCCACACTAAGGAGCATGGAATTTCAGCATTTAAGTACTTTTGTCTACTATTTCTACATTTTTTGAAAAATATTTTAATCAGAGAAGAGAAAACAAATACTACAACATATAAGTTCATCAGGCACATATAATAAGCCTGTTGAAGATTCACAAGAATATCCATTCACATTTTAAAATGCATATATTTCAGAATAAGTTTATGTTTATAATTTATATGCCATATAAACTACTTTTAAGCGGCCTTTTTTGTTTAACAAGATATCACGAATGTCCTTCTCTGTCAGTCTATGTAGATTTCCTTCATCATTTCCACTGGTTGCTTAATGTTCTACTCTAGGGATGAGCTATACCTGGAGTCCTTTGATTTTGGGACTCGTGTGTCCACCATGACACTTTCACTGGCAGAGCAGAAGCTGGGAAAAGCCCTCTGATGACTCGTGCAATAGGCTATGTGAGCGATACAATGCCTTCTTCAGATAAGGTCCCTATGATCTCAAGATGGCTGCCGTAGCTCCTCCCTGCCTCAGAGCTTCATCCCAGATGGAAAAATAGAAATAATGAAGCAGGCATGGGTGCGATCTATTTAAGGGAAGCAAATCTTTCCCAGAAACCTTCAGCTCCCTTCTCATGCATAGGTCTTAGTAGCTGCAAAGGAAGAAAGCCTTTGATTGGACTTCCATTGTCACTTTGAACAAAATTGGGATTCTGCCAGCAAGGAGGGCAAGGAATAGGAATTGGGTAGGCAGTAGCAGTATGGGCCACAGGAGGACCTCGTGCTAAAGGGCATTTTGAAGGAAGACTTGATAGGACGTTGTAGCTAATTGGATACAGGAAACAGAGGAGAGAGAAGGCCAAAGTTTTAGCATATTTCAGGCCTAGGAGGCTGAAGGACTAGTTGTGAAGCAGGAAAAGAAGGAAAAGGAGATTGTTTGTCAGAAGTTCCGTTTGAAGTTTGCCCTGTGTGCAGCTATACGTGGACCACTCAAAGGCAGGTTTGCCTCTGCTGACAGCATCCCTCCCCACCAGGCCTAGAACAGCCCTCAGACCAAATGATCAAATGATGTCAAACTGGTTCACCTCAAGTATGGAAACCAGGCCTCAGAGGGCCAATGAATTGTCCAAGGGCACACAGCCTAAAAGGATAAGGTTGGGGATTAGAACCTAGGTCCAGCTGACTCCAGAGTCCGAGTTTTCCTCCATCCCACACTGTCCGTCTATCTAGGTGTCCAGTGTGGAGCTGCTACCCCTCTCACAGCCAGCTCAGGCATCGCCTCCGAGCTGCCAGCAAGCTTTCTGTTCTCTAACCACAAATACAGACCTTGGTCTAATGTGTGAAGACCACATTAATGAAGGGGAAAGCCTCTGGAGAGTGGCTCATTTCTTTCTTTGCTGTGGGTATTTTGGTAGGACCAAATATTCCAGTAAGTTCTTGCCTGGGGAGGTGAGAGATACAGGATGAGGTTCACATAGTCACAAGCCTCCACCCAGGTCCCTGGGGTCCCAATGAAGAGCACCTGGGAAGTACCTACTTTCTTCTTATTCCATGGGGTCCTCTGGATTGGCCCATTGCAAGTCAAGCCCAGACCCTCCAGGATTTCCTGTGTGAATGTTATTTCTTTGTGTATCTTCTTCAAGAAATCTTGGCTTTCTCCAAGGTCATGAAGGTATCCTCTTATTTTCTTCTAGGTTTCATAGTTGTTGTTTCTTTCAAGTTTATTTTTTGAGAGAAAAAGAGACAGACCATGAGCTGTGGAGGAGCAGGGAGAGAGAGACACACAGATTCCAGAGCATGCTCCAGGCTCTGAGCTATCAGCACAGAGCTCAACGTGGGGTTTGAACTCACAAGCCATGGAATCTTGACCTCAGCCAAAGTCGGATGCTTAACTGACTGAGTTACTCAGGAACCCCTAGGATTTATAGGGGGTTTTTTTTTGTTGTTTTTTGTTTTTCCTGAGATAGAGAGATAGTGTGAGCAGGGGAGGGTCAGAGAGAGAGGGAGACACAGTATCTGAAACAGACTCCAGGCTCTGAGCTAGCTGTCAGCACAGAGCCCAACGCAGGGTTCCAACCCACGAACTGTGAGATCATGACCTGAGCTGAAGTCGGACGCTTAACTGACCGAGCCACCCAGGCACCCCAGGATTTATAGTTTTTAACTTGGACATTTAAGTCTATGATTCATCTCAAGTGAGCTGGGTTGAGGTTCTCTAGTTTCAGAAGATTTTCCTTGAATGACTTTGGCACCCAGGGTGAGGGCGGGGTGGGGGAAGACCAAAACAAACACCAAATGTTGGTGAGGATGTGAATCAATGAGTATTTCTCACATTGTTGGCAGAAGTATAAAATGGCCGATCACTCTGAAACTTGGAATGACAACCTTGGCCTTCTGTGGAGTTAAGCCTTACCTGTCCTGTGACTCAGCAATGCCACGTCTACATCTTTACCCACATTAAATGAAAACATATGTATATACAGAATTGAAAATAGAGATTCAAGCAGATATTTGCACAGCATTGTTCATAGCAGTATTATTCACAATAGCCACAAGTGGAAAGAACTCACGTGTCCATTGACAGATGAATGGATTAATGACCATGTACTATATACTTACAACAAAATATTATTCATCCATGAAAAGGAACAAAGTTCTGACACATGCTTCATGGATGAAACTAGAAGCATTATTCCAAGGGAAATAAGCCAGATGCAAAAAGATAAATGCTGTAAGGATGCCACTTACATGAAATACCTAGAATAGACCAATTCATAGGGACAGAAAGTAGGTTAGTGTTACCAGGAGCTGGGAGAGGAATTAAGGGAGTTACTGCTTAATGATTGCACAGTGTCTCTTTGGGGTGTTGAACATTTGGGAAAAATAAATAGTGGTAATGGTTGTATAGTATTTTAAATGTAATCAACACCAATGAATTGTACATTGTAAATGGTTAAAATGGTAAATTTTGCTACCACAATAAAAAACATCAAAAAAAGAGTATATTCACAGAAACTTGGATAAAAGCTAAGAATTATAAGTGACCAAATGCCCATCCACAGGTAAATGAATAAACAAATTAAGGAATAGCCATACAATAAAATACTACTTGGCAATAAAAAGGAAAAATTTACTGTTATATGCAAAAATATATAGAGAGATGAATCTGAAACACTGAGCAAAAAGAAGCCAGACATAAAAGTCTACATTCCATATGACACTGTTTCTATGAAGTCCTAGAAGAGGCAAATCCACCCGTAGTGTAAAAAAGCAGAACAAGGGAAGGAGGCAGGAGGGGGGGCAGGGCAGAGACATCCTGGGGAAACGCCCAAGGTGATGACCATGTCTCCATCTTGATTGGCCTGGGACTCATGGGACGCATCGGGCAGATGTCCAAGTCTACTGTTACACACGCATATCCCTCCAGGTACGGCAGACCCAGGAAGCTTATCTACAACACTCTCCAGTTCCAAACAGTTTTTTGGCTCCTCGTGAACATTATCAAATACTTTCCAAGTGGATTGCATCCATTCACACTCCCGCCAGGACCCAGTTCCCTGTGCTCCCACGGGCACTAAATATTATCAGTCTTTATTTTACAAATTTAATGAGAGACAATAGCAACTTTTAACAACTGTTTATGACTGCAAATTAAGTTTAATGTCATCTCTGTATGTTTGTTCATTATTAAGTTTATTTGGGGGGAATTGTCTTTTTGTCCTTTATCCAATATCCACTCTACTATTTTTTTTGAATTCGTAGAAATTCTTTATGGAATAAACACATTAATGGTAAGGTATATTTGCTCCAAATATCTTGCCACTTCTTGGTTGACCCTTACCCTTTGGTAAATTTCTTCTTATGTTTAGAAAATGTTTAACTTCTAGAGTCAAATGTGTATTTTTCTTCATCAGATTTTTTTCAGTTTAGAAAGTTGTCATTACCCCTTTTTCCCNTCTGAAACTTATTTGAGTAAATTATAGAGGAACCAAAATTTGTTCTTTTCAAAATGCTATTCGGTTCATCTAAAACACTTATTGAATGGTATTTTCACCTCTCCCCTGAAAATTTGAAAGGATTCATCCATCATTTCTTTACTTCTTTATTTTTTTAAGAACTCTGCATCTAGTGTGGAGCCCAGTGTGGGGCTTGAACTCTCAACCCGATATCAAGACCTGCCTGAGATCAAAAGTCAGATGCTTAACCAACTGAACCACCCAAGTGCCCCTCATTCATCATATCTTAAGTTATTTGTAATAAGATCAAATTCTTTGCTGTGTATTCTGTCTCATTGACCTAAATAGCTAGTGTTCTATTTACACCACATCATTCAACCAGTATGACTTTCCTTTCCAGATTGTCCTTTGATATTACTTTAAAGAAATTATACTTCAGAATGGGAGAGGATATTTGCGATATTTGTCCAACACTGAGTTAATATCCAAAATATACAAAGAAGTTATACAACTCAACACTAAAATTAACAATAATAACAATAATAATAATGATAATCCAATTTTTAAAAAATGGACAGAAGACCTGAATAGACATTTCTCCAAAAAAGACATACAGATGGCCAAAAGACACATGAAAGTATATTCAACATTGGGGTTCCTGGGTGGCTCAGTCGATTAAGCGTCGGACTTCAGTTCAGGTCAGTACAGTTTGTGGGTTCAAGCCCCACATCAGGTTCACTGCTGTCAGCACAGAGCCTGCTTCGGATCCTCTGCACCCCCCTCTCTCTGCCCCTCCCCACTACCTCTCCCTCTCTCTCAAAAGAAAAAAAGATGCTCAACATCATAAATCCTCAAGGAAATGCAAATCAAATGGCTAGAATCAAAAAGACAAGAAATAACATATGTCAATGAGGATGTGGAGAAAAGGAAATCCTTACACACTGTTGCAGGATT
This sequence comes from Crocuta crocuta, assembly GCF_008692635.1. Lineage (NCBI taxonomy): Eukaryota > Metazoa > Chordata > Mammalia > Carnivora > Hyaenidae > Crocuta > Crocuta crocuta. Next base: position 39,325 of record NW_027530497.1, on the reverse strand, counting down.
GTGAGTTGGTGCAGCCTTTTGGAAACAGCATGGAGCTTCCTCAAAAAGTTAAAAATAGAAATACCATATGATCCAGTAACTCTATTACTTGGTATTTACCCAAAGAAAACAAAAATACTATTCAAAAAGATATACACACCCCTTTGTTTACTACAGCATCATTTACAGTATCCAAGATATGGAAGCAACCCAAGTGTCCATCCACAGATGAACAGATGAAGAAGATGAGGTATAAATGCACAGTGGAATTCGACTCAGCCAAAAACAGAATGAGATCTTGCCATTTGCAACAGTGTGGATAGACCTAAGGGTGCTATGCTAAGTGAAGTAAAACAGACAGAGAAAGACAAATACCATATTATCTCACTTATATGTGGAATCTTAAAAACAAAACGAATGAAGAAACAAAGAAAAGGCAGAATCAGATCTATAAATACAGAGAACAAACCGATTGTTGCCAGAGTGGAGCAACTTGAGGAGGTGGGCAAAATGGAAACCAGGAATGGGAGATACAGGCTTCCAGTTATGGAATGAATCAGACACAGGAAAAAAAGATACAGTGTACACAGAACAGTCAGTGGAACCGCAATAGCATTGCATCGTGATGGGTGGTAGCTATACCTGGGGTGACATAGAGACTGTCGAATCTCTATGTTGTACACCTAAAACTAATGTAATGTTGTGCATCAGCTATGGGGTGAGGGGTGGGGGAAGGAGATAATTTAAATAATTAAAAAATTATATTACACTGCAGATATTTTTAATACTGTAATAATTTATATACCAAAAGTATACCATATATACTAAATATATACTACCTACTAAAGATAATACTTAACTTTAGAAATTAATTCAGTAAATAAAAATATCACATTGTAATTCTTTTTTAAATTTTGTTAGAAGGAAACATTAACACGAAAAATATTTACACCATTATACTCACTTTTCCAACCATGAGCATAGCATGGCCTTCTGTTCTTCCAAGTCATCTTTTGTAGCTCTAAAAAATGTCATAGGAAGAATCTCAGGCACAGGAACCAAGCTCCAGCAGTGTGGCCTGCCGAGGTGACCACAGGACATTTCCTCAGCATCTCCCAGGCGGGGCCACAGAACAGACCTGCCTTGTTGAGCTGTGAGGAATCCTTCCCCCTCCCACACTGTGCCAGGACTCGGAGCTTATTCGCTGGGGCAAGCGGCCACAACAAAAGGAACATAGGGAACAAAAAGTAAGATCAGGAAAAGCAGTAAAAAGGAAATAAAATCGGAGGGTCATCACAGAAAGACCCAGCAGAGAAAGCACAGGATAGAAAACAGGGAAACAGGGTTCTAGCGTTGTGTATTTCAGCAGGCCGCCTGAGATTTAACTGAACACGACTGCTTTTCCTTTATAGAAAGGCTCTAGTCAGTGAACCAAACCAGCCCCTCCATGTTAACTGTCTGCTCTTCTTGGTTACACTCGGGGAAACTGCACTAAATGTCCTTACGGTTGGAAGGAGAATAAAAACGCCCATCTGAATGTTATGGACTACGTGTACATTTCCTAGCATTCATCCGGCTTTTACTTTCAGTGGCCACTTCCGCTGGGTTCTGTTTCAGGGATGTGGAATTTGAGGCCTCAGGCTTACGAGGCCTATTTACTCCAGTTATTTACATTTGCCTATTTCCTCGAACCTTTTCCTTTACTTACAGCTTTTTGCATTATCCAGCTTCCTGATAGTTTGTGCAGAAGAGTAACTGCATTTCTCTAAAAATCACCGCGTTTCCACATAGGTGTCAAAACCTATTTTTATTTCTTTATAGTAATTTTTTTTTCTTAAGTCATTTGAATTTGGAGTTCACTCTTTGCTGAGGCTTTGAGAGATCCAGCTACTGACCAAAGCCTGAGGCACAGGTCTCTTCTTCCCAGGGTCCTTTCTAGGTGAGCATTCAGGATTACTGCCGCCATTTTCCACGGTGATGATTCTGTGTTTGGCTCTGGAGCCTCTGGTCAGAAGTTATGACCTCAGCACAGGCTGTTGGGGTAACTTCCTCTGTGAGTGAGACCATCCTCTGTTTTCCCTTTTCATCCCCTCCAATTATAGTGTGAGCTCTAGAAAATGCTCTTCTCCAAACTGATCCTGTGTGCTCTTGGTATCTGCTTACCAACTCTACTACTTCAAGCAACCGTCCTATTCGTAAAGCACACACTCCAGTGTATTCTGGGAAGACCACATCCTGGTTGTACTTTGTCAATAGTTTTCTCATTGCTACAGTTTTAAGAGACATCCAAATGCTTGAGGTTGCATTTGTCAACTGGAAATGCTGCTTGGTTCCTCTTACAGTTCATGACCTTGGGCAAATGGGAAAACCTATATCAATAATAGTTTGTGAATGATTTATCAAATTAGTTTTACCCTTAACACTGATCAAAACTGGCAACTACAATACGAATCCTTTTTAAAATGGGAAAGAATGATGACTCAGAACATATAAAAAAATAACTGAACTGAATGAAGGTTTACCCCTTAAATTTTATACTTTTTCACAAAGTATCTTTTGGGAATATAATACTATTTGTTATATAGTGATTTCTTTGACAAATAGAATACTTCTAGGAAAAGTGTGTAGGCTTCTTTGGGAACACTGTATGTTACCAACAGTACTTTGATATTCACACATCAATGAAATGAGTTTTAACATTCAGCCATATTGGTATTTGTGTTACCCAACCAAGCACTACGTGCAAGCTTTCTGTAAGCATGAGATTCATTGTTAACTCTAAATACAAACTTAAATAAACACATTTTATCAAGTAATTAAAAAAAAAAAAAAGAACTCCAAGCAGTAGCTCACCACAAAAGAGAAGACAGCAAGAACAAAACCGGGTGGCCACTGTGGTTAGACTCACTCTTCCTGCTTCCCTCCTCCTGGCTGGAGAGGCTGAAAAGGTGCTCTCACATTTCCCAGAATTCATTGCACCTTGGGCCTGGAGGAAATCAGGATCTGCAGACACATGCAAGCAACCCTGAGGGAGTTTGGGAGGCTGACCCCAAGGGCCATCTCTCCTGCTCCTTCTGACTGTTTTGGCTGGTAGGCAAGGTCCTGGACATGTGAGGTTTGGGAGAAGGAGGCCTTCCAGTATCCAAAGGCTTCTTCAGTTGGGCTTTCCAACCCCCAGATGGCAGCTCTGCATGTGTGTCCTTGAACTCTGAATTCAGGGGCAACCTCAGAGACACCTATTGCTCTAGGCCTATTCCTTGAGGCCCAATCCAGAACCAGCTCTTTCGGTCCTACCTACAGTTTTTGAGGACGTAATTCCTTCTTTCAAGTCCCTTCCTCTTGAAAGCCCTGGGTTGTCCTGTTTTCTGCACTGAGCCCTGTCTGAGACAGCTTTCTCCCCCCCGCCCCCCGAATCCTCCTGTAAAAGACAGGAGAAGTGGCAGGGGGCTAACTTACTCCACCAGAGATGAGCATCTCTGTTGCTGCCCTGTGACCTCTATATCTTCAGGGTACCCTGGGAGTGTGGCGAGCACTCACGTGTGCACACACATACACACAGGCACACACATTTGTTCTTAGTTGGCTTTGTGGACAGATGTGGTCATGAGCTAGGGAATGCCAGCAGCCTCTAGGAGCTGAGAATGACCCTCAGCTGACAGCCAGTAAGCAAATGGGAACTTCAGTCCTACAGCATAGGAAGCTGAATTCTGCCAACAACCTGAATAACCTTGAAAGTAGATTCTTCCCAGATAAGAGCCTGAGCAGCCAACACCTTGATTTGGCCTTGGGAGACCCAGAGCAGAGGAACAGGTTGAGTCCACCCAGATTTCAGAGGAAGGAATCGTCAGGGACCACATGGGTGTTATGTTAAGCCAATATGTTTATGGTAATTGCTACAGCCACAAGAGAAAGTTGATACAGCCATGGGCTGACATGGGCAAGTGATTTCTCACTCTATTGCATGAGGGGGCCCTTGGAGATGATACTGTATGGGTCCAGGGCTTCTGGGAACAAAATGGAGAGAAATTCATAAAGGACACTGAGAGGCTGTACTATCGACCCAACTCCACTTGGACATGGGTAATGATGGGAAAGACTGACTTTCGACCTCCCAGCATAATCTGAGTCACCTTGACCATGATCTACTCTTCTGCGGTACAGCCGCATCCTGCTGACTACAGACCTGGCAGTTTAAGCCATCCGGTTAACAGATGTGAAAGATCTCAATTTAATTTCTTTTATTAAAGATAGGAAGGAATATGATTTTCTTCAAGTAGTTGATCGATTTCATCATATCTACAAATGATACAAAGGAGAAAGAGACAAATGAATAGTAGTATAACTTGGATGAGGTCGGAACGAGTAAGTTTTCTCTCCTTTGACACTCTGGACAGTATGACTTCCTTCACATAGTTGATCCATTTTGTTGTATCTAACAGGTATGGAATGAGAAAGATCTGCACTTAGTATATTTTCCTAAATTCTTCAATATAAGAAAAGATTTTAAAAGACTTTTTAAAGTATTAAAAGAGTTGATCATTTTATTATACCTATACCTGGCATGAGGCAAACAAAAAAATGCAAAGGGATCAATATCCTTTTGTTGATATTTGAGACTGGTTGATATATTAGTTTTGTGAAAAGAATAGTACAAGTGAGGGAGTTGCACTCAACAATTTAAAAATTTGTAAATCTGCAGATCATGTATTTCAGTGATGTTACTTGAATTCATTGAAAAAATTCATTGTGGGGGTACCTGGATGGCTCAGTCAGTTAAACACCCAAATCTTATTTGGCTCAGGTTGTGAGATCAAGCTCTGATTGGGCTCTGTGCTGGGTGTGGAGCCTGCTTGGGATTCTCTTTCTCTCTCCCTCGGCCCCTCCCCTGCTCATGCCTACAGACATGTGTGTGTGTGTTCTCTCTCTCCATCACACAAAATAAAAATAAAACTAGTTTAAAAAATCCAATGCGTACCCCAATATTCTGGAATAAAATCTATAGTCCAGGGGTGCCTGGGTGGCTCCCTCAGTTAAGCGGCTGACTCGATATCTGCTCAGGTCATGATCACACATTTCATGAGATCCAGCCCTGCTTCAGGCTCCATGCCAACAATATGGAGCCTGCTTGGGATTCTTTCTCTCTCTCGCTCTCTCTCTCACGTGCTCTCGCTCTCTCTGCCCTTAGCCCACTGACTTGGTTTCTCTCTCTCTCTCTCAAAATAAATAAATAAACTTCAGAAAATCTATAAATCCAAAAAATGAAAAAATATTATGTGACTTGTTTAAAAAATAAAAGCAGTTTTTTTTTAAAACTGGAAAAACAATGTGTACAACTCTATCAGTTTTGACACATGCCTACACCCGTGAAGCCATCACATCAGTCAGGATGAGGAACATGTCCATTGGCTCACTATGCCTTTTTGGATAAATGGAAGGATGGATGCACGCATGCACGCATGGATGGCTAGATGCCAGGATGGATGGGTGCATGGAAGCATGCATGAGGGGTGGATGAATGATGGATGGATGAACGAATGGATGAAATGAGTTGGCAAGAGGTGAAGGAAACGTGAATGATACACGGACTGGATGCATGGGTGGATGGATGATTGGAAGGAGCTCCACATGGTATAGCTTCCTCTCACATTTTGGATGCATCTCTCTGGAGACTTCTAAACTACATGTTGCAGACACACTTTGTGTATCAACTGACTGTAAGGTCCCTTTCCAGCGCTTGGGCGGCCTCCTGACCCCGGAAGCCTGACTGGTGGTTGAGAAATGAGCAGCACACCTGCTTTGTGTTTCAGACAGAAGGTCCTGAGTGCACCCCTCCGGCTGACTAGACATTTCAGATGGGGAGGGCTGGTTGAGAACCTCTCTCTAGTGTTCCTGATCAGAGCTGAGGTCAGACTCCCGACCACATGGCCACCAACATTTGAGTGATACCTCAGAACGTGACACAAAAGAGACATTGGGAGTTTTGCAAACCTCATCAGAACCACCCACAACCAGTTTCTCAAGTTCCCAGGCTGCAAGAGGGGCCCAGCTTCACCCAGGCCTCCGCTCTCAGATTTGAATTCTTTTACATCTCCTTTTCTGTCTCATGTCCATCTTCTGCTCATAACTTCACAAATGTCTCATAATCTCCCATCCCAGCATCATCCCTGCATAGGCCCCCATCCCTTGAGAAGCTCCAGAGTCACTGACAACTTCCATCTCACTGACAACTTCCATCTCTGGCTTTTACGGTCGATGAGAACTTGGATCCAGAGGCCTTCATAAGGGGCTTCTTACGCCCTTTCAGAGCCCACCTCTCCACTGCCCCCTCACAACCCTCACCTACCAACTCCATCCCAGAATCACCTAAATGAGTCTGGCTTCCCCTGTGGCCTCACTTAAGTGTTGGCTCTGTCCCTGGGTATCTGGGTACCTGACTCTTCCCTCATCCACTGCCCTGCTACAGTGCCTTGACCCACTCTTTCCAGGAAAGCAACCTGTCCCCATGGAAATGGCAGCTGGCACCCTTCCAGTCAGAATCAGCTTCTTTTCCCTTTTTTGATGCTACCATCACCCTTCCCCTGTCCTAAGGCACTTCAGACAGCAGGGCTCCCCTGGGCTTTCTCTCCTCCTCAAGCTGCCTCAGCACCTATGTCCCCCGACCTACTTCCTTCCTTGAGATGCCTTCCCCAGGCCCCACGTTTTCCCTCATACTTGGTACCGGTGCCGGGCATAGCTATCCTGGTAACCTTGGGACTCTACCTGAAGCACCTCTTCCTGCACAAAGGAGACCCAGACACCTCTGAGAGACCTCTCTGGATGTCTCATCTCCTTTGGCAGGAGCCACTGGAGGCTGAGCCAAAAACACAGAAAAGAACATAAGTAACAAAGGACAGATATTTCCTCCAAACCCATGGCAGCCACACTACATAGGTGGGACTGTAAGAACATTTAAAAGACTCAAAATTCCATTAATAAAATGTGGTCTCTGTAGCCAATGGAGCATTATTCCACTCTTCCTTAAGGAGGAGGAAACCCTGACACATGTTAAACACGGATGAACTCAGAGAACAGGATGCTCAGTGAAATAAGCCAGACACAAGGGACAAATACTGTGTGACTCCACTCAAAGGTCGCTCTGAGGGTAGTTGAAATCATAGAGACAGGAGGCAGAATGGTAGTGGCCAGGGCATGAGAGAAAGGGACTTACTTATTTTGTAATGGATACAGACTTGGTTTTGCAAGATGAACAGTTGTGGAAGCTGATGGTCATGGTGGGTGCACAACAGCATGAGTACTTACACTGAGTCGTACCCTTAAAACAGGTTATGATGCTATACTTTCTAATGTGCATTGACAATCCAGGAAGATGAAAGGCACCAGCAGGACGTCTTTGAAGAGCTATGGGCAATGTTCATTCAATGTAATATGCTGGCCCCATCAGCAAGGCTTAGACCGAGCCTCCCTGAAAATTATCCAACAAGCCCACAAACACACATTTGCAGGGACTTCTTGGAGACATTGTCCCTCGTCCTGCACACCTAAAATAATCCATCACAGGGGAATGACTAAATAGATTTATGGTAGAGTTCATAAAATGAAGCATAATGCAGGCAGGAAACAGTTAAAGCCCTGCTGTCCAACTTCAAGAGATGTTCGTGGTGAACTAGGTGGAAAAAAGTTAAGGACAGTAGGCATAGGGTAATCCCTTTTAGGAAAACAGTGGTTCCGCATTTCATTATTCTTCTACTGCTGTAACAGATCACGAAACTCACTGGCATGAATCAACACCCATTTATGACCTCACAGTTCCATAGGCCTGAAGCCTGGGAGCCACAAAGCCAGCACCGGCGGGGGGGCGGCCTGGACTCTCATCTGGAGGCTGAGAGCATCCACTGCCAGGGGGCCTCCACTACAGAGGGCATCACGGTCATCAGGTAAACTGATCACTAAGGTGGTGACAAGGAGCTAATGCTCTACCCTTGCACTGGCAGTAGTGTTGACCCTGGCATAGGTGAGCTCATCGCCCGGGTGCTCCCCCCCAACCCAGGGACCTGACCCTGAAGCCTGTGCCACTGAGAGGACACTTTCTGTCTCCTGAACCACCAGCTGTGCCCAGCCCCTACCCTGGAGGAGTCCCTGGGGACCCAGGCAGCATCGCTGGACAGGGCTGCTCAGAGCCACTCTGGAAATCTTGTCCCCACAGCCTTGTCTCAGACTCTTGGGCCCTTTAGGGGTTTTGTTTGTTCATGTGAACGCTCTCCTGAGTAATGACAATCACGTGCCCTAGAACCAGAGGCATTTTCTGGGAAAAGAGTGAGGAGAGGGTGGAGGTAGGTGGCCTAGGATGGTCCTGGGTTTGCTCCTTCAGGGCTTGCCCGGGGTCAAGAGCCAGGCAGGAAGCTCTTCAAAGGATTGCTCAAGAGTGGAGGGGGCCTGAGAGACTGGGGAGGAAATGGGAAGGGGCTCATTCTGGCTGCCCTGCCTCAGTCTCCCCCATAGCCCAGAGAGATGGGACCAGATGTGGACGCTCAGAAGCGCCCAGCTTGGAGTCCAGGCTCATGACTTAGGGCAGGAAGACGGAAGGAGCAGGAAGTGGGCATCAGGCGGGAGACGGGAGTGGGGGGACGGTGGCTGGCAGGAGTGTCACTGCTCAGAAGAGGCAGGGAATCAAAGCACCTGGAGGGCTCTCCAGGGCAAAGGCAAACACTGAGGTCCCTGCTGCTCCCACAGAGCCCTGCCCCCACGCCCCTCCCCCCAACC
>NW_027530497.1:0-30490 GCF_008692635.1 Crocuta crocuta | reverse complement strand
CTCCTGGGAGGAGAAGCCCGCCATAAACAGAGTTCCCAAACTGCCCTCTAAAGGAATGGACTTCATTTGCAACAGAATGCAGACAGATGCAAGTTTCAAGGAGCCCTCAAAAATGGTGGAGGTGGTGGTGAAAGACATTTCCTAGGAGACTGACAGATCCATGGGTTGTAGGCTACACCCTAGGCGGGCTTCTTTGCTGGGTTGAAAATGGGAAACACCCACTGTGAAGGGGCTCCCTTGGGTCAAAACAAATCTCACACACTGACCTCAGGCACTAACCTTACAAAGATACTTTGATTGGATTGCATTCCACTCTGGAGCATTTTATTCCCTGAGGCTTTGCTGAAAACAATCGAGTAATCAGCCTGGAAATTGTGAAATTTAACAAATGAGTGTTGTTAGGGAACGAGAGGGAGAGCCCCACCAAACACGTTGGCCTTGCGGGGGTAATTGTGGGCGGAGTCAAGGCTGCTCCCCTGGAGATGCAACAACGCAGACACAGACACAGACGCACACCACTAACAGAATTCCGCAGTCACTAAGTAACTACATAAGCAAATAACAGTGACAAGCCTGAGGTGGGGGTGAATGGTGTGGCCAGCAGTCAGATTTGCTATATTATCTAAAATACCCAATTTTGAAAACAACAACAACAACAACAAAAATACAATACTTAAAAGTATAGGAAAGAATGACTCACACATGGGGNACAAATGGGAGCAAAAAAAAAAAAAAAAAACCCCAAAAAACAGAAACTGCCTATGAAAACAACCAGATATCAAAGACTTCAAAGTAAGCATTATGAATATGTTCAACAAACTAGAATAAATCATGAATAAAGAAATGGATGATGGGCTCCTGGGTGGCTCAGTTGGTTAAGCATCTGACTTCGGCTCAGGTTATGGTATCCCGGTCTGTGAGTTGGAGGTTGGGGTGAGACTCTGTGCTGACAGCTCAGAGCCTGGAGCCTGCTTCAGATTCTGTGTCTCCCTCTCTCTCTGACCCTGCCCTGCTCACTGTCTGTCTCTCTCCCTGTCTCTCTCTCTCTCAAAAATAAATAAACATTTTAAGAATTTAAAAAAGAGAAAAAGAAATAAAGGAGATGCCTGGCTGGCTCAGTATTGCACTAACCCTTCATTTCTGGGTTGTAAGTTCCAGCCCCACATTGGGTGTAGTGGTCACTTAAATTTTACACATTTTTACATAAATAAATAAAGGAAAGTATGGTGACAATGTCACATGAAATAGAAAGATTAATAAAGAGATAAAATTATTATTTTTTAAGTTTATTTATTTTGAGAGAGGGAAAGAAGACACAGAGGAGGGGTAGAGAGACAGGAAGAGAGAGAATCCCAAGCAGGCTCCTCGCCGTCAGGGAAGAGCCTGACACAGAGCTTGAACTCATCAACTGTGAGATCAGAACCTGAGCTGAGATCCAGAGATGGACACTTAACCAGCTGAGCCACCCAGTTGCCCCAAGAGATAAAATTATTTTAAAAATCAAATGGAGGGGTACCTGAGTGTATCAGTCTGTTAGGTATCCAAGTTCAGCTCAGGTCATGATCTCGCGGTTAGTGAGTTCAAGCCCTGCATCAGACTCTATGCTGACAGCTCCAAGCCTGGAGCCTGCTTCAGATTCTGAGTCTCCCTCTCTCTCTGCTCCTCCCCTGCTTGTGCTCTGTCTCTCTCTCAAAGATAAACTCACATTAAAAAGTAATTTTTTTATCAAATGGAAATTCTGGAGTTGAAAAGGACAGTAACTAAATTTTTAAAAAATCAATAGTAAATTTGAATTAGCAGAAGAAAGAATTAGCATCTGAAGACNTCCCTGTCTCTCTCTCTCTCAAAAATAAATAAACATTTTAAGAATTTAAAAAAGAGAAAAAGAAATAAAGGAGATGCCTGGCTGGCTCAGTATTGCACTAACCCTTCATTTCTGGGTTGTAAGTTCCAGCCCCACATTGGGTGTAGTGGTCACTTAAATTTTACACATTTTTACATAAATAAATAAAGGAAAGTATGGTGACAATGCCACATGAAATAGAAAGATTAATAAAGAGATAAAATTATTATTTTTTAAGTTTATTTATTTTGAGAGAGGGAAAGAAGACACAGAGGAGGGGTAGAGAGACAGGAAGAGAGAGAATCCCAAGCAGGCTCCTCGCCGTCAGGGAAGAGCCTGACACAGAGCTTGAACTCATCAACTGTGAGATCAGAACCTGAGCTGAGATCCAGAGATGGACACTTAACCAGCTGAGCCACCCAGTTGCCCCAAGAGATAAAATTATTTTAAAAATCAAATGGAGGGGTACCTGAGTGTATCAGTCTGTTAGGTATCCAAGTTCAGCTCAGGTCATGATCTCGCGGTTAGTGAGTTCAAGCCCTGCATCAGACTCTATGCTGACAGCTCCAAGCCTGGAGCCTGCTTCAGATTCTGAGTCTCCCTCTCTCTCTGCTCCTCCCCTACTTGTGCTCTGTCTCTCTCTCAAAGATAAACTGACATTAAAAAGTAATTTTTTTATCAAATGGAAATTCTGGAGTTGAAAAGGACAGTAACTAAATTTTTAAAAAATCAATAGTAAATTTGAATTAGCAGAAGAAAGAATTAGCACATCTGAAGACAGATCAATAGGTTATATAATCCAAAGAACAGAAAGTAAATAGAAGGAATAAAAATAAATAACCAGAGCCTTGGAGAACAGTGGGACACCATAAGTGCACCAGCTCATGCATAATAGAAGTGCTAGGAGGTGAGGAGAGAGAAAGTAGCCAAAAAAAATTTTTGTTTTGGAAGAAAATAACTGAAAACTTTTCAAAATTTATTGAAAAATAATCTACACATCCAGGAAGCTCAGTAAACTCAAAACAGGATACATACAAACAGATCCACAAGTCCAACACATCATATTCAACATGTTGGATGCCAAAGACAAGGAGAAAATCACCACAGCCAGAAGAGAAAAACAATTCCAAGAGAACTCAAATAATACTCACAGGTGACTCCTTATCAGAAACAGCGGAGGCCAAGTGACAGTGAAAGAACATATTCAAAGTGATCAATGGAAAGCTGTCAACCAAAGTTCTATATCCAGTAAAACCATCTTACAAACATGAAGGCAAAATAAAGATATCCCCAGATAAGCAAAATGGAGAACTGTTGCTAGCACACCCACCTACCAAGAAACACGAAAAGACCTTCTTCAGGCTGAAAGCAAGTACCCATTCATATGAAACAACAATGAGACAAAATAATTAAGTAACTATAAAAGCAGTTTAAATGCACAGTTCTCCTTTCTGGACTGATTTAAAAGCAATTGTAAGGGCGCCTGGGTGGCTCAGTGAGTTGAGCATCTGACTTCAGCTCAGGTCATGATCTCGCGGTTCATGGGTTCGAGCCCTGCGTGGGGCTTTGACAGCTTGCTCGGACACTGCAGCCTACTTTGGATTCTGTGTCTTGCTCTCTCTCTCTCTGCCTCCGCGCCCCCCCCCCACCCCCACCCCCACCCCAGCTCGTGCTCTGTCTCTAGAAAATAAATAAATGTAAAAATAAATAAATAAATAGAAAATAAAAAACAATCATAGAACACTACATGTACAGTATGTATAGTATGTATACTAGGGCTAATAACATATAGAAATGTAATGTATTTGACAACAATGGCACAATGGAGTTAAATGGGAGCCAAGCTGTATCGGGCTAAGGGAATGACACTAGATGGTAACTCAAATCCACGCTAATGAATAAAGACCAACATAAATGATTAGAAAGAAGGCCCATATAACAAAAGTTACAAAAGCTACATATATATGTGCTCCCCCTTATTCTATCAGCTTCTTTAAATGACATACATTATATAAAGTAATAATTATATATAATAATGTTAGTTTTCTAACATGTATGGGTATAATATACATGTAATATATACATATATACATATAGCTATATATATACATGACAATAATGTCACAAAAAGGGTAAAAATAGAAAAGAGCTATATAGGACTAACATTTCTACATCTCACTGGAGTGAAGCTCACATAAATTTGAAGCTGTTTCTGATAACATAAGATGTATAGGCTAACCCCTAGAACAGCACTAAGAAAAAAACTCAAAGATATGAATGGTGAGAAAAGGAAATTAAAAAGCTACATTAGAAAATATTTCTTTGGTGCAAAAAGAAAGCAGTAAAGGAAGGATAAAAGGAAAAATGACAGACACAAAGAAAAAAAAAGTAAAATGGCAGATGTAAATCCATCCATTTTAATAACAACTTTAAATGTAAATGTATTAAACAGTCCAATTAAAGGCAAAAATGGTCAAACGGATTTGATAAATACAAAACAAGATCCAACTATGTGTTATTTGTGGGAGATATAATTTAGATTTAAACATAAAAATAGGTTGGAAACACAAGAATGGATTCCAAAGGTACATCGTGCAAGCAACCAAAAAGCAGGAATTTACTAATAAGAGACACAACAGAACTGACAGAATCTTCCTAGAGATTTTTAAAAGGACATCTTATGAGATAAAATGGGCAATTCATCAGGAAGACAGAACAAGTGTAAACATACATGCACCAAAACACATGAGATGACAGGAGACAGACCAGAAGGAAGAAATATATGATTCAACAGCAATAGCCAATGACGTCCATATTCAAGTTTCAATAACGGATAGAACAATTAGGCAATAAAGCAATGAGGAAATAGAAGAGCCGAATGACACCGTAAACCAACTAGACTCAGCAGACATCTACACAACAACCCCACCACTGAGAAGCAGAAGAGGCATTCTTCTCAAGAGCACATGGAATGTTTTCCAGAACAAACCATAAGCCAGCTCATGAGAAACCTTCAATCAGTTTAAAATCATAGAAATAAGGGCACCTGGGTGGCTCAGTTGGTTAAGCGTCCAGCTTCGGCTCAGGTCATGATCCCACGGTTGGTGAGTTTGAGCCCCATGTCGGGCTCTGTGCTGACAGCTCGGGGTCTGGAGCCTGCTTCAGATTCTGTGTCTCCCTCTGTCTCTGTCTGCCCCTCCCCTGCTCACGCTCTGTCTCTCTCTCTCAAAAATGAATGTTAAAATAATGCTTAAAAAACAATAGAAATAACACAAAGTATGTTCTCCAACCACACAGAATAAAATTGGAAATCAATAACAGCAAGAAATTTGAGAAACTCACAGAGAGGTAACCATTACACAACACACTCTTAAGGAACCAATGATAAAAGAAGAAACCAAGTGGGAAATTAGAAAATATTTTGAGTGACCAAAAATAAAGACACAACATATGAAAACTTATGAGGTGCTCTAAAGCAGTTCTCAGGGGGACATTTGGAGTTCTAAGTGCTATACTAAAAAGGAAGAAAGATCTCAAAACAATAACAGACACTTCTACTTGAAGGCTCTGGAAAAAGAAGAGTAACTGTACCTGAAGCAAACAGAAGGATGGAAATAATCATGATAGAGCAGAAATTAATCAAATCAAGAATAGAGAAACCAGTTAAAGAGAATTAAAAGAAAAAAGAGAATTAAAGAAAACCAATGAAAACAAACACTGTTTCCTTGAAAAAAAAATCAATGGAAGTGACCATTTAGCTAGATTTACTAAAAAGAAAAGAGAGAAGACCTAAATTACTAAAATCAGAAGTAAGAGAAAGGACATGAAGACTGGCCATGGAGGAAAGAAAAATGATAACCCTATGAACAATTGCATGCCAATAAATTAGACAACTTGAAATGGACACATCCATGTAAAAATATGGATCACTGAAGCAGACTGTCCAACTCTAGATTTCACTGGATGAAAATTAAGTCACAGCTCTCTGGGCTCAGACCTAGTTTGTAGCGACATGGCTAAATGCACCAAGGGGGTCAGACCATGGGTCAATATGGGACCTCTTATGATGCCTCCCTCAAGAAAATGGTGAAGATTGAAATAAGCAGCACTCTAAGTACACTTGTTTCTTCTGTAGCAAAACCAAGATGAAAAGATAAGCTATGGGGATCTGGCCTTGTGCTTCCTGCGTGAAAATGGTAGCCAGTGAGGCCCACACCTACAACACCACTTCTGAAGTCACGGTAACGTAGGCCATCAGGAGACTGAAGGAGGTGAAAGACCTGGGGAAGCACCGCAATCTGAAACATTGCTAGCCTATAATAAATAGGTTAATTTATGTAACAAAAAAAAAAAATAATAAAGCATACCTGAAGCTAGGTCTCTAACTGTATTTTATGTAGGTAAAGTTGATTAATCTGACTTAGAGGTTGTTTTTGTGTAATTATGGTAGTATCTATATAAGAGCATGGTAACAGGCTGCACTTAAAAATTGCTGTACCCCTTCTACTCACATGAGTATCCAAATATGTGGATGAATTTTGAGATTCTTTGCCTGCCTGCTAATCATCTTGTGCAAGACACATGAAGAAGGTGCTCATAAAAGGGGATTTAATCCTCTTCAGTAAATGGTGCTGGGAAAACTAGACAGCCCCATGGAGAAGAATGAAGAGACCCAAAAGTATATAAGGAATGAAGCTGCATGACACTGGATTTGACAATGATTTCATGGATATGACACCCAAAAATGCAACAAAAGTAAAATAATGCATAAGATTTCATCAAATTTAAAAACATTATGCATCAAGTGACATGACTGACAAACTGAAAAAGCAATCTATGGAATGGGAGAAAATATTTGCAAATCATATATCTGATAACAGGTTAATATCCAGAATATATTTTAAAACCTAGTATAACTCCACAACAAAAAATCAAAAAACTCAATTAAAAAAGGTGCAAAGGCTGGATGGCTCAGCCAGTGAAGCATCCACCTCTTGATTTTGGCTCAGGTCACACATAGTCTCAGGGCGGTGAGTTCCAGCCCTGTGCTGGGCGGATCCTGCAGGGACAGCACAGAGCCTACTTGGGATTCTCTCTCTCCCTCGGTCTGTGCTCCTTCCCTGCTCATGTGCTCTCTCACTCGCTGTCTTTCTCAATAAATAAATAAACATTTTTTAAAATGTGTAAGGACTTGAATACATACACACTTCTCCAAACAAATATATGAATGGCTAACAAGCACACAAAAAGATGCTCAAAATCAATAATTGTTAGGAAAATGCAAGGAAAAGCCAGAATAAAATATCATCCCATACCCGCTAAGATGGCTGTGATTAAAAAAAAAAAAAACAGAAAATAATAAGTGTTAATGAGGATGTGGAGAAAGTGTGCACTGTTGTTGTAAAATCAACAAAATGCTGTGCAAAGCAGTAAGTTAGTTCCTCAGAAATTAAAGGTAGGACTACCACCTGATCCATCAATCCCACATCTGGGTACTTATCCAAAGAACTGAGAGCAGATCTCAAACAGATATTTGCACTCCATGTTCATAGTAACACTATTGATAATAGCCAAGAGGTGAGCAATTTAAATGTCCATGGACAAATGAATAAATAAATTAAATGTCACACACACACACACACACACACACACATACACTATTCAACTTTAGAAAGGAAATAAATCCTGTTGAATGCCAGAACATGGATGACCTTTAAGGACATCGTGCTAAGTGTAATAAGCCAGTCACAAAGTGACAAATACTGTATGATTCCATTAGTATCTCTAAAGAAATCAAATTCATAGAAAAAAGAAAGTAGAATTGTGGTTACCGGGGTGGTGACAGTATGAAAGAGAGACGTGCACTTTAATAGTAACTATGGAGTTTCAGTGATGTAAGATGCAAAAGTCCCAGATGTCTGTGTCATGACATTGAGAATATACTCAACACGGCTGAGTGTACATTTAAAACTTGTGAAGATGGTAAAATTTGTGTTATGCATTTTTACAACAATAAAAAACTTGCGTTCCTGATAGAAGGAGGTGGTTCAGCTCACAACTCAATGACACAAGTGCTTCGCCTTGAATAACCACCAACCTCCGTGTGCATTAGAAGTGCTGTCTGCATCCTTCCCATCTCATCACACAGGACACCATAAATACATGCTCTCGGGAAACACCATTTAATAAAATTAATAATTTTTCATATTAAACACTGGGTGCTGGGTAAATTTAAGGTGATCTTACTACCACTTTGTAGATTGGCAGTTGCTTGAGGTAAGTGTCTTTATTTCATTTGCCTCCTATTCTGACACCAGGATGTGACACAGACTTGGACTTGTCCAGAGCTCTGTGAGAAGCCCCTGGCAAGTGAGGAGCCATGGTTTGGGGTTTGGAAAGAGCCTGGGGCTGCCCTGTACGAAAGGAGTAGGGGAGCAAAGGCCGAAGGAAGTGTGAAGACCACAGAGACACAGATGCAGAGCCTGGCCAGGGCGAAGCGGGTCCGCACCGGGATGGGGCAGTTCCAAATTCCCAGGAGGGAGTCATTGGCTCCAGCTTGGGCCAGGGGTCTAAGTGACCAGGAGGGAGGGATGTCACATGACACAAGCTCAGTGTTCTGGGGTGTTGGGGGGGGTGAGAGGGAAATGGTAGAGAACTGAGAAGGGACTGGGGTGAGCAGGTGCCCCCAAAGGAGTCTGAATAATGAAGCCAGTGCCCTCACGCTCCCTCCTGACAGGTTACCGGAGCAGGCTTGGCCTCTGTCCTTTCCTAGCTTTTACCCATTTCCACCTGCAGGTAAACACCTTAATCACAGATCCCACCTCTACTTCACATGGCCTCCAGCTCTGTCCCATTTCTCTTCGATTCTTTACTGCAAACCCCTCATAAAGTTGTCCATGCCTGCTGACGTCACACATGTTTTGTGAGAAAATACTTTGCAACTATGTCTACTTGTATTAGTTGGCATCTACAGTGGGTAACACTTTCTCTTTTCCATTGTTTGATTATTAATTTATTAGTTATGCTTAAAATTTCATAGATCTAATTTACTCAATGGGTTATATATATCCATTTATATCTGTTATTATCCTTATCTATTATGTCCTTATCTACTCAGATGGCTCCAGATCTCACCACTGGGAGTCCTAGACTGCTTTTAGGATTTAACCCAGAACCAGGCACCATTGTTCCTTGTGATGGCCAGCAGACCTTGCCCTCTCCCTGCAACAATTTCCACCCAGGTATTTCTGCCCATTCTCACACAAGTGATTGGGAAGAATAACCCTGACTCAGCCCCAGAAGGGTGCCCTGTCTTGGCTCACGCTAATCTGTATCCTATGTCCCTGGAACATACTGATTGATTCAGGACAACACCTGCCCCATTCGGGCTGATGAGAACATAGTGTCTGATGGGGCTTCTAGGAAACAAGCTTCCATTCTCTTACAAGGGCAGAGAAGCTACCAAAGAACGCTCTTTCCCTCCTGACGACATACTGTAAAATTTAAGTTTGGCCCTGATGTGGCCATGGCTGCTGCCCAGAAGGAAGTCAGCTGAGACCAGTCTCACTGTACAGAGGTGGGAAGACCTGTGAGAATGGCAGAGAACCGGGCCTGGAGCTCTGTGGACACCACTCAGTTCTGGATATTTCTGTGCCTGAAGCTACTATGGACTGCTTAATGATTTGAGCCAATAAATTGCCTTTTTTACTAAATCCAAAAAGAGCTAAGATTTGTGTAGATTGCAGCCAAAAGAATCCTAAATAATAAGACACTCTCTGAAAACTGAAAGGGAAAGCCCCTACAGGAAAGGAAAGGTGGGTTTCTGTCCCCTCTGACCAAGAATACTCTGACCTACAACCCTGCTGCTGCTCCTCCTGGCCTGAGAGCTTCTGGGGGTACCTCCACCCTGTACCCCAGGCTCTCCAAGGACTGTGTATCTCTAGAGACTGTCCCTAAATATTTCATGAGCATATGTGTAAGGACTGCTGAGGCTCACTCGCTCACCACCAAATCCCTAGCCTCTAGTACAGTGCGGGACAAACAAGAAACATTTATTGAAGGAATGCATGAGCCACCCAAGCACGCCTCCCAGCCCCGCCCCTCAAATCCACCAAAGGAAAAGCAGCTGTGGCCAAAAGCTTGCATGACATTTATTCTTCTGCAGGGGGAGGCACTGAGAAGTTAGGTGAGGGAACTGGAGGGTGGGCTCTGGGTGTGGGAGGGCAGAAGCAGGTGGTGGTTGCTGGAGAATCCGTGCTCCTCCCCAGGGTGGGGTCTGAGGCCCCAGGGGCTCAGCGACCTGCAGTGGAGATAAGAGAGAAGAGAAGTGGGCAGGAGTGTGGGGTGTCCACGGGAAATGGGGACTAGAACCTCCTGTCCCTACAGAACAGCCCTGGACTCACATCCTGGAACCCAGTCAGGGGCCTGTGTGGCTTGTGGGGCTTTAGAGATGAAAAACCACAGACTCTAATCACGGGAAATGGTGGGGACCTCACACTGTGGTGGCCCCCAGTTGCTGGCATCAAGTCCCACGGCCTCAGTCAGGGGCTACATGGGCCACCAGAGCCAAGCAGGGTCCTTCCTGTCCCACGTGCTGCAGCCATGGCCTGACCTGCAGCAACAGCCTGGGCAGCCCTGGAGGGACAGACGGGAGAGCGCTCCCTGCCAGCTGGGCTCCTGAGGTCAGCTGTCAGGCCCCTAGTGTCCTGGGCACAGATGTGGGCTGGCTCCTGTGCCCGGGCACCCGTGTCGTGCTGGGGGATGGGAGTTCATCGGGGCTCTGATGTCTTTGACGGTCCCAGTCTGAGTCCACTTGCTTGGTATCAATGTCCCTAGACATTCAGCCCTTGGTGGAAATCAGAGCTACATGTTCCTATCCCCTTCCCAGGTGAGGACACTCCAGCTCACAGAGGTTAAGCTACTTGTTCAAGGACACAGCTGACCACAGATGGGGACCCCAGGATTGCCTGCAGTATTTCTCAACCATTTCCAACTACAGCCCCTCTGCCCACCTTCTCCACACTTTGCACACAGTGGGGGGAGTGATGTGTCACCTTCTGGAAGCTTGGTGGGATGTGTGTGAGCTGCGGAAGTTCTGTGTGGCAGCTGGATTTCTGTGGGTTCAAACCCTATCGCAAACGCCAGGGGAGGTGAAGTGGGACCTCCAGGAAAGACCCTGCTCGCTCCTCCACACTCACCTATTTTAGGGGAACACTTCCTGAGTTGCACACAGATTTCCTCGGAGCTTTTCCCGTTCATGATGCCTTGGGTGATTTTATTATCATACTTAGTGATTAATTCCTGGCATTGTTTTTTATTCCCAAGTATCTTCCGGCACACCAAGGACAGAGCGTGTTTGATGGTTTCCTGTAGTAGCAACATAGGAAGAAGAGGAATCAGGTGAGCTCGGCCCAGGACTGACGCCTCCCTGCACACCCCAGCAGCTCTAGGCCCTGGGCACCTCTGACCAAGGGCATGCTGGGAGTAGAGCCTGGTGCCAGGTGGCCATGGGGACACACGATAGAGGGGCAGGGATCAGACCTCATGCCCAGGCCCCAAAGCCCTGGCCCAAGTGTGGTCAGGAGGGGCACTTGTGAGGACACTGGCCCTGTAGTGTCCCAGTCCCCTGTACATCGTCATCCCACCCCTCCTGCCTTCTGTGTGGGGAAAAGCGCCCACGGCTCCTAGACCCACAGGAGAGGCTCTGCGTGCCAAGCTTCCTGGGCCCCAACTTGACGGGCTCATGCACAGGGTGTGTGACGAAGGTTAGGAGGGGAAAGAACTTGGAGTCTTGGCACATTCGTCTCTGATATATCTTCTGCCACCATCCCGAGGAGAAGGGTAAAGCTGCGTTCCCAGGGCTGAGGGTGGGCCCTGCAGTGCCAGGGAGCTGAGCAGGATCAGGGAACAAAGCAGAGGCAGGGGGGAGGGGAGTGGGGAGAGCAGTGCTTCTTGGTAGTAACACATCCCCTTGTGTAGCACTTGCTCAGGGCCAGGCGTGGAGCTAAGCTCGTCCCACCCCCTCAGCTCCTTTAAAAGGTTTCCATAACATACAAGAGGTGATTCTTATCCATCCCACTGCTCACATAAGAAAACTGAGGCTCTGAAAGCATTAAGGACTTGGTCCAGTCATGCAGCTAAGAACTGGTAGATCTGAGGGGGCTCAGTGTGACCCAGCTCCTCACTGGAACCAGCCTCGCAAAGCTCTGTCTACCACACATGGTGGGGCCAAAGGGGAAAGATTCCTACCTTCTAGAACAAATTTCCTTTGATGGTGGGACAGAAGCCCTTCCTCCTACGTTCATACTGACAGAACTTCGTGATTTCAGGGGATTATGTGAGGTCAGTCCCCAGACACCAGGGGGCCCACAGATCCCTGCTGAGAAGCTATGGCTCAACCTGGGATCATCCCTTTCCTCAGTGTCGCCCGTAGCCCTCCAGCGCCACTTGTGCCCTTGACCACCCAGCAGATGGGTCCCCAAATCACCAGGCCTCACCCGTGTGATGTCATGTCCCAGGGCTTTTCTCAGCACCTTGATTATCATCTTACAAGTCGTACATTTCAAATTCCGCCAGTCACCCTGTCAGAAAACATCGCCTCCTGAGGTGGCATCTCAGACACCCCAACAGTCCTTGGCAGGGACCCAGGGAGGGGCTCTCAGGTGTCTCCCAGGCCAGTGGGAGCCTCTAGGATCTTTCTGTGCTTTAGGGCCCGAAGCAGGCTGGCTGGCCCTGCCCACCCTCCTGCTAGACTTGGTGGGGCTGAGACCCTCCAGGACCTGCCCCACAACCACAGACCCTCACCCAGAGCAGCCCTCTCCCCTCTACTCTGGTCAGAACCCAGAGGACCCTCTGGGGGAGGGCCCAGCCAGACTGAGGTAGCCCCACAACCGGGCACAATGGTGCAAACACCAGCATCTTCAGCCCGCAACTTTGCCTCCCCGCTGCCCTGCAGGATGGGCAGCCCTGCCTGCTGGTCCCAGGACAGAGAGAATCGGGAGAGACTGTGGGAGGTGAACAAGGAGCCAGCAGTGAACCTGGGGGATGTCCTGCGCCAGCATCTGGAAGAACTGCTCCTCCTGACAACTGTCAGCCATGTCCAGGTCATGGTCCTCAGGGGTCAAGCCAGAGAAGGTCAGGCCTGGGGAAGAAACAGCATCAGCATCCCTCCGCAAGCAGAAGGAGACAGACTGGTCAGATCTCCTGGCTGGCGGGGAGCCGAGGAGGTGGCCAGAGCGCAGGACAGGAGCGGGGCTGTGTGAGGGTCCAGGGGTCCTGTCCTCACACCCCGCCCTGGAGCTGCTCTGACCCATTCTCTGCAACAGACATGCTCTTTATTCTTCTGGAAAACAGGAGGAGAAGATTACACTACCCACCCCCCCCTTATCAATGCAACCACTTTCTGTCTCCCTGTATCCCTCTCTGTTCTCTCTCTCTTTCTCACATACACACACACACACACACACACACACACACACACACACAGATTTGGAGCTGATGTCAAGGAAACTACCCTCATCTCCTTCAAGGTCTTTCTTTCTCTCTCACCTTCCCCCAAGAATTCAATTTGGTGGCCCAGCACAACCTAGTGTCCAGACTGTCCCTCCCCTCAGCTAAGGAGGAGCTGCCAGGATGGGCACGGGGGAAGGTCCTTACCCGGGGTGGCCAGGAGCGCCAAGGCAAGGAGCAGGAGGGCCCAGGAGGTCATGATCAGTCAGCTGCTGGGGCTCCCTCCACACCCCCCTTTATGTGGCTGCCACCTCGCAATCTGACCTTGCTGGGTCCTGCTCCTCTTATAGGCCACCCCCCGTGTCACTGGACTTACCACAAACACAGACACCAGTTTGTGGCGAAGTGGGGGGAGGAGTGCTTCCTCAGAGACTCCACACCATCTATCTCCCCCCCACCCCCCCCACACACACAGAGCTAGAGCTTTCCCAGTGAAGGGGGGGGCTATTGGGCAGCAACTGCCATGATGCCCCCACAGCCCAGGATGTGGTAATGGACCAGCAATCCCTGCACCTGAGGGCTCAGGTAGGGCCCTTGGCCCTGGAGCTTCCCACCCCACCCCCGCCCCTGCCCTCCTCTCCCAGGGGTCTGTGCTGCTGTGCCTCCCCCAGCCACCTCCTGTAGCCCTGCTCTCCCCCAGCCATTTCAGCCAACGGAGCTCAGTCAGACTCGGCCAGATTTAGACACAGGTCCCTCAGTGTAGACGCGGACACCTCCTCCCCGCTCTGCCTTCTGGGGCTTGGTGATCCCTGAGCACGGGCACCGCTGACGCCTGGGTCCCCAGCCCCTCACCAGCCTTGTGGCCACCACACGGAGCCGGGCTTTTCCCTCAGAGCCAGGTGCAGCCCAGCCATCCCTCGCCAGGGATCTAGTCCCAACCCCCCAGGGTCTGACCCCTCATGTGTGCCATGAAGGTCACTGGGCCTCATCTGCAATGAAAATACAGGCTGGGCTGTTAACATCCACTATCGGATAGTTAATAAGCCATTGTCTAGTGTAAGTGTGTCCCAAAGATTGCATGGAATATACTCACCCTAAAATGTGTTTGCTCTTTACCTGACGCTCACATCCAACTGGGCATCCCATCTTTTGTCTGGCAGCCTTCACCCACTTCCTTTGTGGCTCAGAGGAGGAAACTGGGTGCGGAGAACAAGGGGCCTGACCTCAGTCACCTGGCCTCCTGGGGCCCTGGTGGGACTAGAACCTTCTCCCACTTCCTTTGGGGTCTTTCACCTCCAGCTGCCGAGATCACAAAGGCATGCGCTCAGGACGAGCTGACAGGCTCCCCTCAGCACCTCCCAGCCCTCCGTCCCCCTTCAGTGTCTGCTCTGACTACTCCATCCCCTCCCACCTGCCCGGGAACCCCATCCTGGGCTAGTGCCCAGCCTCGGCCTGGCCTTTTTCTCTGAAATAGTCTACTTTCCTGAGCCCATTCAGAGCCCTGCTCTCCACTTAGCTTCTGCTGAGAAAGAAGAAGGGTCGAGACCAGGCAAGCAGGCCTCTGACCAGCTGGGGGCACCTTGAGCTACATACTCATATCCTGGAGCCTTGGTCTCTTTATCTGTGAAATGGATGAAGTGTCTCCTGTTCCTGGGGCTCCAATGCAGCACGTGTGTTCGCGTGAGGAAGCTTTGCAGCTTGTGGTGTGCCAGACGAAGCAGGCTAGTATCCTGGGTCGGCATTCCCCAACATGGCTTCTGTGAGGGCTCCTCCTGTGGGAGTCAGCGGGTGCTGTGGCGAGGGGGGAGGGGGGTGTCCTGGTATCGAGTAAATTGCAGACTCGGAAGGTACAATGGGCTGGGACTTCTGGCTGTTGGGGACTTCTCAGCACCCTTAACATGCCCGCGTCTCTGGTGGAGCCCACAATTTCTGTCTTTCCTAAGATCATTGTCCACCAAACCTTTTGCTCAAGGAGCTATTGGAGGGATTGAGACAGAGTAGCTGACCTGGTCACCCTCTCAGGGTGTGTGACCAGGAGGATTGCCAGCCTAGGAGCCAGTTAGAGCCTGAGGGACAGCTGTCATGGAGACTAAAACAGACAGACAGACAGACAGACAGACAGGCGCCTCCCCAGACAGACAGACTGAGGGACTGCCTCATTCCTTTTTGCCTCGAGGTGGGCAGAGTGGAGGGTGGGGAAGCAGGTTTGCCGTACCTCCCATGATGGATCAGACTGATTCTAGAAACACGGGGGCCCCTGAATCCTTTCTGCCTGCTCACCTCAGCCCCAGGAGGACAAAAGCACCCACATAGTCACCACACACACGCTCACTCATGTCACATGCTTTACACACTCAGTGACTCACACTTACACACTGCAATGCACTCACACACTAAGCTCCAGAGCACACACTCACACACACTCATTGACCAAAGATACACACACTCCAAACACCTACACACTTAACATATACACCCACACTGACACATATACACTCTTAACCAGTCATAAATTCTCACACATGCACACACACACACACACACACACACACACACACATTGCCTTAATTCCTGCCCATTATGGAAGCCACCGAATGCCAAACTGAAGGACATGGAATTTTAGCATTTTAAGTTTTTGTCTCTTGTTTTTATTTTTTTATTGAAAGACAGCTTAATCAGATAAGTAAGAAAAAATAAAGGAAAGCACTTAATACCTCTTCAAACAGATGTGATAAGCCAGTTGAACAGTGACACGAATATCCATTTACATGTTTAAATATTTATAAATAACTATATGCTTGTGCATAATTACATACGATAAAAGTAACTTTTTAAACAGCTTCTTAACACTGAGGAAAAGCAGCCAGACATAAAGCTACATTCCATACGACACCATTTCTATGAAGTTCTAGAAGAGGCAAATCCACCTGTGGTGTAAAAAAGCAGAACAAGGGAAGGAGGCAGGAGGGGGAGCAGGGCAGAGACGTCCTGGGGAAACGCCCAAGGTGATGACCATGTCTCCATCTTGATTGGCCTGGGACTCATGGGACGCATCGGGCAGATGTCCAAGTCTACTGTTACACACGCATATCCCTCCAGGTACGGCAGACCCAGGAAGCTTATCTACAACACCCTCCAGTTCCAAACAGTTTTTTGGCTCCTCGTGAACATTATCAAATACTTTCCAAGTGGATTGCATCCATTCACACTCCCGCCAGGACCCAGTTCCCTGTGCTCCCACGGGCACTAAATATTATCAGTCTTTATTTTACAAATTTAATGAGAGACAATAGCAACTTTTAACAACTGTTTATGACTGCAAATTAAGTTTAATGTCATCTCTGTATGTTTGTTCATTATTAAGTTTATTTGGGGGGAATTGTCTTTTTGTCCTTTATCCAATATCCACTCTACTATTTTTTTTGAATTCGTAGAAATTCTTTATGGAATAAACACATTAATGGTAAGGTATATTTGCTCCAAATATCTTGTCACCTCTTGGTTGAGCTTTAAACTTTGGTAAGTTTTTTCTTATTTTTAGAAAAAAACATTTTTAAGTTTATTGATTTAATTTGAGAGAGTGCATGGGAGGGGCAGAGAGAGAGAGAATTCAAAACCCTTGGTTCAGGGCTCGAACCTATGAACAGTGAGACATGAGCTGAGCTAAAATCAAGAGTCAGACACTTAACTGACTGAGCCACCCAGACACCCTGTTTAAAAAATGTTTAATTTCCAGAATCAAATTGTCTTTCTACGAGAGATCTTTTTCTAGCTTAAAAAATTGTCATTATACCCCTTTCCCTAGAAAAACAATTATTTTTTCTATGTGTTACACTTACATATTTTTCACTGTGACACTTTAATACTCTGGCGTATTTTAGTAAGTTATGGGGGATCAAATATATTCTTTTTAAAATGCTATTTATTCTGTTCATCTAAAAGTGTTCACTGTATAATAGTTTCCCTTGCACGCTATAGATTTGTAAGAATTCTTTAATCATATCTTAAGTTATGTGTAATAAGAGCAAAGTCTTATTTGTGTGTTATGTTTTCTGCCTCATCACTCTGAATAGCTTGTGTTCTATTAACACCCCATCATTCAAGTACGGCTTTCCTTTTCAGATGGTCCCATGATATTACTTTAAAATTATACTTCAGAACAGAAGATTTTTGCTAATGATATATCTGACACTGGGTTAATATCCAAAATATACAAAAAGTTATACAACTCAACTCTAAAAAAATAGTGATAATCCTATTGAATAATGGGCAGAAAACCTGAATAGATATTTATCCAAAGAAAACGTACAGAGATGGCCAACAGACACATGTAAACATACTCAACAACACTGATCATTGGGGAAATGTAAATTAACACCACAATGAGAAGTGTGCTTCCTGGATAGCTAGTTGGTTAAACATCTGACTTCAGCTCAGGTCATGATCTCACCGTTTGTGGGTTTGAGCCCCCATCCAACTCTGTGCTGATGGTGTAGAACCTGCTTCAGATTCTCTTTCTCCCTCTCTCTCTCTGCCCCTCCTCCACTTGTTCTCTCTCTCTCTCTTTCTCCCTCTCCTTCTCCTTCTCAAAAATAACTAAACTTAAGAGAAAAACAAACAACGACAATGAGATATCACCTCACATGTGTCAGAATGGCTAGTATCAACAATACAAGAAATAACAGGTGTTGGGGAGGATGTGGGGAGAAAGGAACCCTCAAGTACTGTTGGTGGGAATGCAAACTGGTGCAGTCACTGTGGAAAACAGTATGCAGGTTCCTCAGAAAATATTAGATATGGGAATACCATATGGTTGAGTAATTTCAATACTGGGTATTTATCTGAAGAAAATGAATATTCTATTGTAAAAGATACACGCACCCTTATGTTTATTGCAGCATTATTTACAATAGCTAACATATGGAAGAGGCCCAAGTGTCCATCAATGGATGAATGGGTAGAGGAGAAATTTTATACACACACACACACACACACACACACGTTGGAATACCATTCAGCCGTCAAAAGGAATGAGATCTCCTCCTTTGGACAACATGGAGAGACCTAGAGAGTATTACGCTAAGTGAAATAAGTTAGACAGAAAAGGACAAACACTGTATGATTTCATTTATATATGGAATCATGAAAACAAAAATATGTATAAACAAGCAAACAAAAATCAGAATCAGACCTGTAAGGACAGAAAACAAACTGACGGATGCCAAAGTGGCTGGGCAGGTGGGAGGGCAAAATGTGGGTACAGCCTTCTGGCTATGGAATGAATAAATTGCAAGGATGAAAAGTAATAAGGTCTGCGGTCAATGACATTGTAACAGTGTTGCATGGTGAGCACCTGGGCTGCACTTGTGATCATAGCATTATGCATAGACTTGTCTAATCACTATATTGTCCACCTTAAATGTAAAATGGTACGTCAGCTATCCTCAAATATAAATAAATAATAAATAAATAAATAAATAAATAAAATTTTAAAAATAAAATCACACTTCAGATATTTATTTATATTTTTTTTTGAGAGAGAGGGTGCAAACAGGGGAGAAAGGCAGAGGGGGAGAGCGAGGTTATCTTAAGCAATTTGCAGAAACTGCTCCATACTGATTGTGGAGCCCAGTGCAGGGATCAGTCCCACGACCCTGAAATCATGACCTGAGCACAAATCAAGAGACAGTTGGTTGAGCAACCAACCAACGGCGCCACTCAGGCACCCTCACTTCAGATATTTTATATATTGTAATGCTTTGTATATCAAAAGTATACTAAATATATACTAATTACTAAAGATAATATACTAATATTACCTAATAAAGATAATAAAATTAATAAAGATAATAAAAAAAAGTATAAACTTTTTTAAAGTGTATTTATTTATTTTGAGAAAGACAGAAAGAACAAGCACACATGCAAGCAGGGGAGGGACAGAGAGGAAGGAGAGAAAATCCCAAGCAGGCCCACAGAGTCTAACACAGGTCTCCAATCCATGAACCGTGAGATCATGACCTGAGCTGAAACCAAGAATAGGACACTTCAGCAACTGAGCACCCCCGGCACCCAAGGTTAATATTTAGACCTTAGAGATTAATTCAGTAAATAAAATATCACATTGTAATTCTCATTTTAATTTTGTTAGAACAAAAGAGTAACATGAAAAACATTTACACCATTATAGTCCTTTTCCAACCATGAGCATAGCCTCACCTTCTGTTCTTCCAAGTCATCTTTTGTATCCCTCAAAAATATCATAGGAAGAATCTCAGGCACAGGAACCAAGCTCCAGCAGTGCGGCCTGCTGAGGTGACCACAGGACATTTCCTTACCATCTCCCAGGCGGGGCCGCAGAACAGACCTGCTTTCCCAGGAAGGTTGAGCTGCGAGGAATCCTTCTCCCTCTCATACTGTGTCAGGACTCGGAGCATATTCATGGAGCAAGCGACCACAACAAATGAATGCAAGGAACCAGAAGTAAGATCATGACAGGCAGTGAAAAGGAAATAAAATCAGAAGATCATCACAGAAAGACCCAACAGAGAAAGCACAGAAGAAAACACAGGGAAGCAGAGTTTTAGCGTCACATATTTCAGCAGGCCGCCTGAGATTTAACTAAACAGGACTGCTTTTGCTTTACAGAATGGCTCTGTTCAGGGAACCAAACCAGCCCCTCCGTGTTAACTGTCTGCTCTTCTTGGTTATACTTGGGGAAACTGCACTAAATGTCCTCACAGTTGGAAGGAGAATAAAAACACCCGTCCTACGTGTACATTTCCTAGCATTCATCCGGCTTTTACTTTCAGTGACCACTTCTGCAGGATTCTGTTTCAGGGATGTGGAATTTAAGGCCTCAGGTTTATGAGGCCTATTTACTCCAATTATTTACATTTGCCCATTTACTCCAACCTTTTCTTTACTTACAGCTTTTTGCATTATCCAGCTTTCTTGATAGTTTGTGCAGATTAGTACCTGCATTTCTCTAAAATCACCACGTTTCCACGTAGGTGTCAAAACGTGTATTTATTTCGTTGCCATAATTGTATTTTTTTCTTACAATAATTTGAATTGGGAGTTCAGTCCTTGCTGATGCTTTGAGAGATCCAGCTACTGACCAAAGCCCGAGGCACAGGTCTCTTCTTCCCAGGGTCCTTTCTAGGTGAGCATTCAGGATTACTGCCGCCATTTTCCACGGTGATGATTCTGTGTTTGGCTCTGGAGCCTCTGGTCAGAAGTTATGACCTCAGCACAGGCTGTTGGGGTAACTTCCTCTGTGAGTGAGACCATCCTCTGTTTTCCCTTTTAGTCCCCTCCAATTATAGTGTGAGCTCTAGAAATGCTCTTCTCCAAACTGATCCTCTGTGCTCTTGGTATCTGCTTACCAACTCTACTACTTCAAGCAACCGTCCTATTCGTAAAGTACACACTCCAGTGTATTCTGGGAAGACCACCCCCTGGTTGTACTTTGTCAATAGTTTTCTTGTTGCTACAGTTGATTGCTTTAATTGCCACAAGCTTAATTTAAGAGACATCAAAATATTTGAGGTTCCATTTGTCAACTGGAAATGCTGCTTTGTTCCACTTTACAGTCCACGATCAGTAATAATTTATGAATGATTTGAGGCACCTGGGCATTTCAGTTGGTTGTACATGTCCGACTTTCACTCAGGTCATGGTCTCCCAGTTCATGAGTTCAAGCACCAAGCTTAGGTTCTTCGGATTCCTCGTCTCCCTCTCTCTCAGCCCCTCCCTCACTCTTGTCTGTCTACCTCTCTCAAAAAATAAACATTAAACATTTTTTTGAACAATTCATGACTGATTTAACAAATTAGTTTCACCCTTAACACTGATCAAAACTTACGACTATAATAAGAATCTTTTTTAAAATGGGAATGAATGATAACCTGGGACATAAAGAAATGAACTGAAGTTTTCCCCTCTAAATTTTATACTTATTCACACTGTATCTTTTGGGAATATAATACTATTTGTTATATAGTGTTTTCTTTGACAAATAGAATACTTCTAGGAAAAGTGTGTAGGCTTGTTTGGGAACACTGTATGTTGCCAACAGTACTTTGATATTTACACATCAATGAAATGAGTTTTAACATTCAGCCATATTGGTATTTGTGTTACCCAACCAAGCACTCCGTGCAAGCTTTCTGTAAGTAGGAGATTCACTGTTAGCTTTAAATACAAACTTATATAAACACTTTTATCAAATAATTAAAAACAAAAAACAAAAAAAGAACTCCAAGCAGCAGCTCATCGAAAAAAAAGACAGCAAGAACAAAGACCTCCGGGTGGCCACTGTGGCTAGACTCACTCTTCCTGCTTCCCTCCTCCTGGCTGGAGAGGCTGAAAAGGTGCTCTCACATTTCCCAGAATTCATTGCACCTTGGGCCTGGAGGAAATCAGGATCTGCAGACACATGCAAGCAACCCTGAGGGAGTTTGGGAGGCTGACCCCAAGGGCCATCTCTCCTGCTCCTTCTGACTGTTTTGGCTGGTAGGCAAGGTCCTGGACATGTGAGGTTTGGGAGAAGGAGGCCTTCCAGTATCCAAAGGCTTCTTCAGTTGGGCTTTCCAACCCCCAGATGGCAGCTCTGCATGTGTGTCCTTGAACTCTGAATTCAGGGGCAACCTCAGAGACACCTATTGCTCTAGGCCTATTCCTTGAGGCCCAATCCAGAACCAGCTCTTTCGGTCCTACCTACAGTTTTTGAGGACGTAATTCCTTCTTTCAAGTCCCTTCCTCTTGAAAGCCCTGGGTTGTCCTTTTCTGCACNCTCCTGTAAAAGACAGGAGAAGTGGCAGGGGGCTAACTTACTCCACCAGAGATGAGCATCTCTGTTGCTGCCCTGTGTCCTCTATATCTTCAGGGTACCCTGGGAGTGTGGCGAGCACTCACGTGTGCACACACATACACACACACACACACACACCCATTTGTTCCTTCTGTTAGTTAACCCAATGGCTTACACTGCCAGGGCTGTGGTCAGCAGGATGTGGCTGTACCTTTGAAAAGTAGATCATATTCAAGGTGACTCAGATTATGCCAAATGCCAGTCTTTCCCATCACTTTCCTTGTCCAAGTGGAGTTGGGTCTATAATGCAGCCTCTCAGTGGCCTTTATTAATTTCTCTCCATTTTGTTCCCAGAAGCCCCGGACTCATACAGTATTGTCACCAAGGGCCCCCTCATGCAATAGAGTGAGAAGTCACTTGCCCACGTCAGCCCATGGCTGCATCAACTTTCTCTTGTGGCTGTAGCAATTACCATAAACATACTGGCTTAACACAACACCCGTTTAGGCCCTGGCCAAATCAAGGTGTTGGCTGCTCAGGCTTTTATCTGGGAAGAATCTTCCAAGGTCATTCAGGTTGTTGGTAGAATTCAGCTTCCTGTGCTTGTAGGACTGAGGTTCCCATTTGCTTACTGGCTGTCAACTGAGGTTCATTCTCAGTTCCTAGAGCCTGCTGGCATTCCCTGGCTCATGATCCTCTCTGTCTTCAATGCCAGCAATAGCAGATCAAGGCTCTCTCTGCTTTGCATCTCTCTGAAGTCCCTTCAGCCTCATCTTCCTGTGTCCCACTGCACACACACATACTCACAAATATCCACAGCCATCCTTCTGGTTCTTTCTTCTACTCTGCCTGAATCCCCATGTTACCACCTGCAGCGGGAGAGCCCCTTCTCCCTTCTCCACTCTATCATCAATGAGTTTATGATTAAAAATTTTCACTTCTACTTATGAATAGCATGAAAAAATTCTTTAAATTTTGCAGTTACAAAAAGCACAAGGAAATCAAGTACAATCATTCCCCACCACCCTACACCACTATCCCATAGTCTTCCTCAGGGGAAATCACCATTAAAACTTTTTTTATCTTCCCATACAAACCTAGTATATATACATTGTTCTGTTCTTAATTATGAAGTGGAAAACATATTTAGGAATGTGCACAAAACAAAATGGACAGCTCAGTTGTTTCCTATGAAGGAAACATCTGTGTGACCACCACTCTAGCCAAGAACCGTGCCAGTGCCCCAGAAACCCCTTCCATCTCTTCCATTATGATAATGCTACCCTGACCTTAATGGTACTCATGTCCTTGCTTGACTCTGTAGTAATCATCTGAGCACATGCTCTTAAAAACACCCGTTTTCTCTAGTATCGTGATGTATGTAAATAGAATGAGACATAATGCATTCTCTTGTGTCTGACTTCTTCTGATCAGCATTAGTGTGTAAGAGATTCATGCATGCTATTGTGTGTATGAGACGTTTGCTCCATTCTATTGCTGGGCACTCTTCCACTGTGTAAATATTCCATAATTTATCCATTGTCCTGTTGATAGATATTTTGAGTTATTATCAATTTTGACCTCCTGATACACACTAATTACCTTCCTTTTTCCAACTTTATTGAGATATAGTTAAAGTACACACACCTGCATACATTTATTGTGTACAACGTTGTCAGTTTTGATATATGTCTACACCTATGAAACTGTTGAGACAGTCAAGAAGGTGCATGTGTCCATCACTTCCTTGTGTCTTTTTGGATAGATAAATGGATGGGTGGATGGATGGATGGATGGATGGATGGAGTTGGTCTAGAAGGAAGAAGTGACTGAAATTATTCTGAATGATACATGGTTTGCATGCATGGATGGATGGATGACCGGAAGGAGTTCCATATGGCATTGGTTCCTCTCACATTTTGGATGCATCTCTCTGGATACCTTCTAAACTACAAGTTACAGACACACTTTATGTATCAACTGACTCTAAATGTCCTTTCCAGTACTTGGGCAGCTTCCTGATCCTGGAAGCCTGACCGGCGGTTAGAAATGAACCAGCATACCTGCTTTGTGTTTCAGACAGAAGCTCCTGAATGCACCACTCTGACCAATTAGACATTTCAGATGGGGAGGGATGATTCTTGAAACTCTCTGATGTTCCTGATCAAAACTGAGCTCACACTCCTGACCACATGGCCCCCACCACCTGAGTGATAACTCAGAGTGTGACACAGAGGAGCGATCAGGGGTTTCTCATAGAGTTCACAAACCTCATCGTAACAGCCCCTGACCAGTTTCTCAAGTTCCCAGGCCACAAGAGGGGCCCAGCTTCACCCAGGCCTCCGCTCTCAGATATTAATTCTTTTACATCTCCTTGTAAAAGATGGACACATTTCTGCCTTGTGTCCATCTTCTGCTCATAACTTCACAAATGTCTCATAATCTTCCATCCCAGCATGACCTCTACATGGGCCCCCATCCTTTGAGAAGCTCCAAAGTCACCGGCAACTTCCATCTCTGGCTTCCAGGGTTGATGAGACCTTGGGTCCAGAGGCCTTCAAAAGGTGCTTTTTATGCCCATTCTGAGCCCACCTCTCCACCACCCCCTCACAACCCTCACCTACCAGCTCCATCCCAGAATCACCTAAATGACTCTGGCTTCCCCCATGGCCTCACTTGGATGTTGGCTTTTGTCACTAGGTACCCTGGTACCTGAATCATCCAAGGTGCTGTTACAGTGCCTTGACTCACTCTTTCCAGGAAAGCAATCTGACAGTGGAGGGCTGTCACAAAGGAGAGACGGTCAATGGGGGCAAGAGGAGAGGAGATGGACTCCAGTGGGGGAAAACTCCTTGGAGGGTATGGAATTTAGTCTGCATAGAAATGGTGGAAAGATTGGACTGACTTCCTTCTCTCACTTTCTCCCTTCTTCCTTCCCTTCATTCCCATAGATTATTTGCACCACACACAAGAAATATCTCACTAGAAATTGTATAAGCAGTCAAAAAGCATTCAGAATTACTTAAATTAGCAGTCCTGACAGGTCAGGGCTCCAAACTGCTTCTCTGTGCTTCTCCTGTTTCTCCCTCCTAGGGACAGTATGGCTGCTATTGCTCCAACATCACATCTTTGCATGGAAATGCCCGAAGGGAGAAAGAAGCATTGGTTCCCAACTGTCTCTTAACCAGGAAGGACACATTGCCCAGAAATACACCCACGTTTGCAGCCCCCAGCAGACTTTTGCTGGACCAGAACCTGGACACATGTTTAGTCCAAAGTAAAAACTGGTAAAGGAGAAGAGGTTAACCTAATCATGGAGTATCCACTGGTCTGGGGCAGAGACTCGGCTCTCCCGACACCCAGAAACTGTGTTCTTCCCAAAGGCCTTTATAGAGACTGTTTTTAGGCAAACAGGCTTGAGAGATGGAATGTAGAAAGGACCCACAGCGACCACTTGGCTGAATACAGAGAGGTCCATTGGGCAACCCACCTCAAAATATCCATAGGCCCCAACTGAACATTGGGCTACTTACAACAGGCACAGTTTCCAAATAACAGAAAATTCCAAACATTACCATCCCTCCTTACCTTCCCTTTTTAAAAACAGCTTCCTGCCACTACTTCCTTGCAAACAGCCTCTCCTCTGCTGTCTGCACACCACTCCCTTGCAGTATAGTCAATAAACTGTTATCTCCTTGGTTCTACCTCTGGTGAATTATTTCACCTCCCTTGCCATCAGCTTGCACTCACTCGTTGCCCCACATCTGGGGGTCCCCATTCTATAGATAGACACCCCATTTAGACACCATAGCCTCTACCTGTATTAGATCCTTTGGTCACAGAAAACAAAAACACACACAACAACGTTGACCAGTAACCATGAGGCCCTGTACGTGGCAGATGTTAATTCAGATTTGCAAGTGTAAGCGAGGTGTAAGTGTAGGAGAGAGAGATGGACAGGCTGTGTATGGTGGGCAACCAAGTGCTTTCTGAGAGCTCCCTTACAAATTACCAAACTGAGTGAGTTACAATAAAAGAAATGTATTCCCACATGAGCCAGAGGCTAAAAGGCCAGCCCTCACCACACACTGAGCTCCGTATTATTAACTCACTATTTGCAAGGAGCCCCAGTTGCCTCCTCTATCTAATGGGAACAAAACAAGCCCCATCCGAGCCCAGCGCACTCTCTCCCAGGCCTGTGCAGGAGATGCTCCTTTTGTCTGGGGCACTTCTCCAATCCCAACAGCCATCTGACCAGCCCAACTCCTAGGCTTCCTGAAGTCTCTGCTCAGTGGTCCCAGCATCCCCCAGAGCCTCCCTTCTCTCCCCAGCCGTGGCCGCTGCCCCTGCTCTGGTCACTGCTCTGTGGCCGCCAAGGCACTTAAAGTCCATAAGGGCAGTGACCACTGTGCTTCCAACTCCCAAACCATTAACCAGTATTTGGCCAAATGAATCAATCAGTGAGAGCTCCATTATAAACTCCAAGCTTCCCCTCCCTCCTCAGGGAAATTCCTTCATTGGAAAGAACCTACAACAGAAGAAAGGAGCAATGCTCGGAGAGGCTCCCATGAGGCCTCCCGAGGTGGCATTGCCAGGCACCCCTGGGTTTTACCCCTAAACCACAAACTGCATTGGATTAAATCAAGTCCAGAGTGGGGATGGGGATAGAGATTGGGGATGGGGAAGGGGATGGGGATGGGAATGTGGATGGATGGGGATGGGGATGGGAATATGGATGGATGGGAATGGGGATGCAGATGCAGATGTGGATGTGGGGGGATGGGAATGGGGATGGATGGGAATGGGGATACAGATGCAGATGTGGATGCGGTGGGGGATGGGGATGAGGATGCAGATGCAGATGTGGGGGGATGGGGATACAGATGCAGATGTGGATGTGGGGGGATGGGGATGGGGGTGCGAATGGGGATGGACCGGAATGGGGATGCAGATGCAGATGTGGATGCAGGGAGATGGGGATGGGGATGCAGATAAGGATGGGGATGGTGAGAGACAACAGTCTTAGGCCCCTGGTGAGCAGCCCAGACCCTGTGGTGAGCAGCCATGTCACATGGATGCAGCCCAGAGCCACAGAGGAGTGACACGGAAGTGGGCTCTTCCCTGCACGTCCGCACGGACACCCCAGAGCTTTGGGCATATAACCTGTAACAGCACATATCTGCTGCTCACGTCAGCCCCCGGTTCTCTCTAGCCCAGACTCCTCATATTTTCCACAGACAGAGAATTAGGTCTGGTGACTGCACTGCACTAAAAAATGAATTCATTTACTGGGGCACCTGGTGGCTTAGTCAGTTGACCATCTGACTCTTCATTTTGGCTCAGGTCATGGTCTCACAGTTCATGGGATCAAGCCCTGCCTCCGGTTCTTCTTGGGATTCTTTCTCTTCCTCTCTCTCTGACCATACCCTGCTCACATGCATGCATACTCTCTCTCTTTCAAAATAAATAAACTTTTAAAAAATGAAATCATTTACAAAAGAAAAGGAAAGAAAAAAGAAAAACAAACTTTGCTCCACCCCCACTGGCTTTCTCTCTCTGTCTCTCTCTCTACCTCCCATCATTGAGTTTTCAAAATTTTTATAAAATATACACATATAAAATTTACCATTTTTACTATTTTTAGGTACATCATTCAGTGGGAGTAAGTGCACTGACAACTTTTTGAAGAACTGTTTTGCACAGACTGCTTTTCCAGCAACTACACCTTTTCACATTCCCACCAATAATGCACCAGGGTTCCAGTCTGCACATCCTCACCACTTGTCCTTTCCGGCTTTTTAAGAACAGCCATCCTAGAGGGTGTGAAGGTGAAGGAAGGCTTCATTTGCTCCAGGCCACTGCACCTTCAAGTAGTTGAGGCCCCTCTCTGCAGTGTACCATTAATTTGACTCTTTACACCTTTGCTGTCCCACCACCAGCTGACACAGCCCTGATCTCCCAATTCAAACTCGGGTTGACTCCGTCAAGCCTGTGAATTGATTCTCTTTGGGGCAGGTGTCTAGCCCTGGTTCAGCTGGCTCTGGTGGGGGATGGAGTGAGAAGATCCACAGGCCTTCTGCTTCCAGGAGTGGGGCGAGGCCACTCTCTTGCTGGGGGCAGGCAAGAATAGACTGGCAGGTGCAGTGGGGACCCAGGCCAATGTAGACACAGTGCAAAGCAGGAGGCATGAGTGAAAACAGCATGGTCACCAGGAACTGGCCCTCGGAAACGTCAATTTTCCACACACCAAGAGGGGCGCCATCTCTTATCCACAAACACAAGTCCATGAAGCTCCCAGATCTTGGATGGCTAACAGTGTCTAGAGTTTTTTGGTTTTTTAGGGGGTGGGTTTGTTTGTTTTATTTTTTCCAGAATATGGGCCAGGAGATAGTGGGCAGATCTGTGCAGGCTCTCCCTGCATCCACATCTGATGAAAAGCCAAACTTTAATCAGAGATTGTGGTGACAGTGGTGTCGGAGCAAGGGGACCCAGGTACCATCCTGGGGACCATGAGGCAGGACATTGGCATTGCCACCTCCTTCCACCACTACCCCCCCCCCCACCTCGCCACCAGGGCCAGGGTCTCTGTAATGGTTGGTTTTCCATGTTTTTTCTATTTTATGCTCTTGAATGACAATTCTCAGCAGTGGGGAGAAGCCGACCCCTCTTGGAGGATTTGATGGAAGCCACAGACCTGCTATCCAGGAAACTCCATGAAACACACAGTTTTGTGTTCACTTGGGTGGATGTGAGACCATGCTGTGTGTCCAACACGATTCCCCTTTCCCTTAGGCACACAGGAACGGTGTACCTACCAGCCTGCCGTGTGGTTAAAAGGAACTCTGACTGAGTTCTGGACGATGAGCGGATGGTAGAAATGATGGACACCCCTCCCAGCCCCGGCCCCCACACCACCCTCATATCTTCCAGTCTTCCTCTCCCTGCCCTGCCGGCAAGAGGTAGAGGATCCAGGGGAGGCTGTCCAGCCCTGTGCATGTCAGGACAGACAGAGGGAGGAGGCGGGGCTCCTGAATGACCTTGCGAAGCAGAGCCTCCCCACCCAAGACAACCTGCTCTGCCCAGAGATGTGAGTGAGAAACCACCATGGATCTCAGGAAGCCCTAGGCCTCAAGGGCCCCGTCAGAGCTGTGAGACTCCCCTGAGCACTGTCCCCTGGAGGCAGCCATCCGCAAAGCTCGCTCTGCTACACACTCAGTCCTGATTGCATCTGGCTTGGCTCCTTTGTTCCACACCTAGTAAAGTACTAGCACATTCCAGTCCCGTCTTCCTGGTTTGTACCCACGTCACCCTGTTCCCAATCTTTCATCACCCATTGACACATGCTCTCCGATGGCAACTGTGTTTCTTATACTGACAGGGGCTCAAGGCCAATAGAAATTACACAAATGACTGGGGGACCTCCAGTGTGTCACTTGACCGTCCTATGTGCAGTGGCACTAACTTCCACCCCGCTGGCACGCTGAGTGTCAGGATGCTTCCTGGAGCACAGAAGCCGGGAGCCGCCACTGCAGAGGGCACCTCCGTCATCAGAAAAACTGATTACCAAGGTGGTTGCAAGGAGCTAATGCTCTATCCCTGCATCCACAGTAGTGTCTGCCCCTCGGCAGGTGGTGACCTTGTCCCCGGGGTGCTTCCCGACCCAGGGACCTGACCCTGAAGCCTGTGCACCGCAGAGGACACTTTCTGTCTCCTGAACCACCAGCTGTGCCCGGCCCCTACCGTGGAGGGGTCCCTGGGGACCCAGGCAGCATCGCTGGACAGGGCTGCTCAGAGCCACTCTGGAAATCTTGTCCCCACAGCCTTGTCTCAGACTCTTGGGGCCTTTAGGAGTTTTGTTTGTTCATGTGAACACTCTCCTGAGTAATGACAATCATGTGCCCTAGAACCAGAGGCATTTTCTGGGAAAAGAGTGAGGAGAGAGTGGAGGTAGGTGGCCTAGGATGGTCCTGGGTTTGCTCCTTCAGGGCTTGCCCGGGGTCAAGAGCCAGGCAGGAAGCTCTTCAAAGGATTGCTCAAGAGTGGAGGGGGCCTGAGGGACTGGGGAGGAAATGGGAGGGGGTTCATTCTGGCTGCCCTGCCTCAGTCTCCCCCACAGCCCAGAGAGACGGGACCAGATGTGGACGCTCAGAAGCGCCCAGCTTGGAGGGGGCCAAGAGTCCAGGCTCATGACTTAGGGCAGGAAGACAGAAGGAGCAGGAAGAGGGCATCAGGCGGGAGACGGGAGTGGGGGGACGGTGGCTGGCAGGAGTGTCACTGCTCAGAAGAGGCAGGGAATCAAAGCACCTGGAGGGCTCTCCAGGGCAAAGGCAAACACTGAGGTCCCTGCTGCTCCCACAGAGCCCTGCCCCCACGCCCCTCCCCCCAAC
>NW_027530496.1:0-354 GCF_008692635.1 Crocuta crocuta | reverse complement strand
AACGGCGAATGGATCAAGAAGATGTGGTTTACCTATACCATGGAATACTACATGGCAATGAGAAAGAATGAAATCTGGCCATGTGTAGCAACATGGATGGACCTTGAGGGTGTTATGCTGAGTGAAGTAAGTCAGGCAGAGAGGGATAAATATCATATTTTTGCACGTACAGGAGGATAGGAGGAACTTAATGGAGGACCATGGAGGAGTAGAAGGAGGGAAATAGTGGTGGAGAGGGAGAGAGGCAAACTATGAGGGACTCTTGAATGGTGAGAACAAAATGAGGACTGATGAGTGGGGTGGGGGAAGGGGGAGATGGGCATGGAGAAGGGCACTTGTGAGGATGAGCACTGG
>NW_027530495.1:0-506 GCF_008692635.1 Crocuta crocuta | reverse complement strand
TTCTCAAATGCGCATGGCACATTCTCCAAGGTAGATCACATACTGCGATATACAGCAGCCCTCAATAAATGCAAAAGAATTGAGATCATACCATGCACTCTCTCAGATCATAATGCTTTGAAATTTGAAATCAATCACAGGAAGAAGTCTGGACAACCTCCAAAAACATAGAGGTTAAAGAACACACTACTGAGGAATGAANTGGGCCAATCAGGCAATAAGGGATGAAATTAAAAAATATATGAAAACAAATGAAAATGAAAACACAACAATCCAAAATCTATGGGATGCGGCAACGGCAGTCCTAAGAGGAAAGTACATTGCTCTCTGCCTATTTCAAGAGATTAGAAAAAGCGCAAGTCCAAAATCTAAGAGTATACATAAAGGAACTAGAGGCAGAGCCACAAAAATGCCCTATTCCAGTAGAAGAAGAGAAATAGTAAAAATTAGACAGAAATAAGCAACATAGAGATCAAAGAAACAATTGAACAGATCAATGAAACCAA
>NW_027530494.1:0-6580 GCF_008692635.1 Crocuta crocuta | reverse complement strand
AGATGCCTGTGGCCTGTGACCAAGATAACAAGCCATTAGACTGTTCTGAGACGTTAAGTTTAAGGAAGCCACGGTTGACGTGATAGTAAAATTTCTTCAACTCAAAAAAATTATGTCGATTTGATGCACTCATCAGCCATTCTTCTACCACCACTGATTTCTTTCCTTGTTGGCTGAAATGATGAGAGAGATACAGTCTTCACCTTCGTGGAGCTATCAGTCATCCTGGAAGAGAGGACTTGGCTTAGAGATAATCGTGTCATCTTGCTGATGAATTAGATGCACTTAGCAGCTCTCTCCTCCACTTGGCAAGGCATCGTGTAAATAGGTTTGATCAAAACACCGCAGCTAAAATCCTGCATCAGGCTACTCAAAGCATGTCATGTTTACAGCTGCC
The DNA here is from genome assembly GCF_008692635.1 of Crocuta crocuta. Taxonomy (NCBI): domain Eukaryota; kingdom Metazoa; phylum Chordata; class Mammalia; order Carnivora; family Hyaenidae; genus Crocuta; species Crocuta crocuta. The sequence continues at coordinate 6,183 of NW_027530494.1, read as the reverse complement.
TCTTCCTGGAGCTTGCCTGTATTGAATATATGTTCAATAGATTTAGTCACATACACACACACACACACACACACATATATATATACACACACATATATATATATATGGCTTATTACTTTTCCCAACAGGCAGGGGCTAACATTTTTAAAAGAGTGACTTAACAAGTTGACAGTCTTGACTCTATCTTACCTCCCTACCTAATTTACCTCATTTACCTTTTCTGCTGTCACGGCAGCCCTCCATTCCAGCCAAAGCAGCCCCTCACCATCCCCTAGCCAGACATGCCGATTCTTTTGTCGGTGACTTTGCCCATCTGAAATTCCCTTATTTCACTCTGCCTGTGGAAGTCCCATGATCTCTCAGAAGCCAATTCAAGTTCATCTTTCTTCATAAAGCCTTCCCTGAATATTGTAATACTCCTGGTCCTGGTCCTTCTAGGAGAGTGTCACCGTTTCTTAGGGTCCACAGTGACGCATTCCCCTCTCCTGATAACAAAAATATGCTAAGTAGTCTTTAAATTTTTTAAAATATTTTACTTGTTTCTGTCAGAGAGAGAGAGAGTGTGTGAGCAGGGGAGGGTCACAGAGAGAGGGAGATGCAGACTCTGAAACAGGCTCCAGGCTCTGAGCTTGCTGTCAGCACAGAGCCCGACTCGGGGCTCGAACCCATGATCTGTGAGCTCATGCATGACCTGAGCCGAAGTCGGACACTTAACTGACTGAGCCACCCAGGTGCCCCTAAACAGTTTTTAAAAAGCAGCTCTCCCAGAGAGAAACACCAAGGTCAACACATCACAGATCAGAGCAGTGATATGGAAGGCTTCCTAGTCTATCAGACATGAGCAAAACCTGACTGGCTATATTAACTGCTAAAGAGAAACATGTCTGTCTTCAGGAGGGTTGGTCAGTAGCAAAAGCGTAGAAATGGTGAGGAAGAGACCGGCATGGGCAGCGCCCAAGAGTGGAGATGGCACCTCAGGCAACAGATGAGGGTCAGGCCCACCAGCCGGGCCGTGTCTGTGGGGAGATGGGTAGATCTGGCTACCTCTGTCCTTTCCATTAAACATCGGATTCAGCTGATTACGTTTCTTCTAATTCTCTTCTCGCCAAGTAGCCCTCTGATTATGCGTCAGTGTGCCACAGAGGCCTGTCTCCACGGAAGGTAATTCCCAGCCACGTGACACAGATTACCTGTCTGTGGGACAGATGCTTTTCTCGCTGTCAAGTCATGGCCCGGGATTCTGATTTTGATCAATCCCGTGACACTGATAAGGTGAGATCGTCTCCATATAGGAAGAAGTGTGTTCTCTCTTGTCAAGGACAGAGTCTGACTTCTGAGCCTAGGAACTAGCATGGGCTCAACTTACCTACTACGGCCCCTGGAAAGAGAGATCATTGGCCACTGTCCAGTCAGTGCTATGCATCTTGAGGTGGCCTGTGGCCTTGCGCTTTGGGGGAAGTTCTATAAACTCCGATTGCTGCTTTAAATTCCTATGTAGTTTAACCTTGCATTTGTACTCTTTGTGTGGTTTCATTATTTCCTCTCCCTACTGAGATGACAAACTTTTTGAGGACAGAGACCATGCAGTGTATTTCCTGTAGTAGATGGTAGTGGTGCTCAAAGGAAGAGAGATAAGGCCTTATGTCGATTTCACAAGGAGGACTAATGCCGCCTAATATTTATGTGAGGTAGCATACAGAGTCCGGCAATAGACAGACCCATGGGTCACTAGGACTTTTGAAATGTTACCTTTTAGAGGCGCCTGGGTGGCTCAGTCAGTGAAATGTCCGACTTCAGCTCAGGTCATAATCTCAGGGTTCGTTTGTTTGAGCCCCACGTTGGGCTCTCTGCTGACAGCTCAGAGCCTGGAGCCTGCTTTGGATTCTGTGGCTCCCTCTCTCTGCCCCTCTCTTGCTCTCACTCTGTCTTTGTTGCTCTCAAAAATAAACAAACATTGAAATGTTACCTTTTAGTATTCAAATCAGTGGAAGAAAATCAATGGCAATAGAACAGCTGTGTAGTTAGTTATTTGGGAGGAAAGTAACGGCAGATCCCTATTTCTCACCTTAAAAAAAACCCTATTTCGGTAAATGTAAAAAAAGAGGAAAAAGAACCCATAAAAGTATTAGAAGAAAACGGAAGCAATATTTTTATAATCTTGTGGTGAGAAAAAGCTTTGGGACCTGATACCATAGGCAGAAACCTTTGATAGATTTGGTCATCTCGACTGGTTTATGCCAAGCATAGGGAAAAGAATTTTCCACCGCTGATCTGCCCCCACAGTTCTGTGAGGACAGCATTACCATCCTTCGTCCATACATAGAAGGGGATCCGCTTACGGCGCCTGTGGCAAAACGCACAGCCGGCCCCAGTTGTGCCTGCAGCCAGCCCGGGCTCCTCTCCCACTGTTCTGTCTCCTTCACGATGAAAACACTAGCAAATACTCGAAACACTGAAATTCAGCGAAAGCCCATGAAAGGATTAATGTATTTCATCGGAAGAGAGTTTTATGAATCAACAGGAAGAGGACAAACACAGGGGACCGGGGGGCAGGACTGCGACAGAGGGGAGGCCGTCCACCGTCCGTCGCCGTGTCTGCCGGCCTCTCCTCGTGGCTTCGGGCCGTGGGTCTCGTCAGCCTTTTCTCCTCATGGTACAACAGTAGTCTCTGAAGTTTTCGTCTGTACTCTTATAATATTCGTTGTGATTTATTATTATTTTTCGAATCTGTATGGAACCCGGTTGGTGTTTTGGGACAGTCGAGGTGGGGGATCTAACTTCTTCCGCTTACCTAAAGATCCAATTACTTTGAAGCCGTTTCTTGAATGGTTCATTCTGTCTTCACTGATCTAAAATACGATTTTTATCTGGACTCTATTCTCTCAGTCTGGTGTTCTTTTCCTGTACCCATATTACACTACGTACTTAAGTTCCTTTATAAGAACACATTTGAATGTCTGCTCTGTGATCTCCTTTTTCATACATTTCGTAGCCAGGCTTGCACATTCTACCAAATGTCAGCTGGCCAGTTTTTGTTTAAAGGACTATCTTGAGATTTGAATAGGATTGCATTGAATTTGTAGGTTAATTTGAGGGGAGTTGACATCTTTACAGTATTTTAGCAGCATGTATTTGTTTCTTCTTAATGTCCTTCAGAAGAGTTTTAATGTTTTCATCTCATAGGTCTTACCCATTCTTTGCTAAGTTTATTCCCAGGTACTTTATGCCTTTTTTACTGATAATTGTAAATGGGATCTTTCTTCAGTTTTTTTCACTAGTATTTGTGGAACATAGGAAAGCCATTGAGGTTTACATGTTGATCTCTTGATTTCGTATCTAGCCATCTTACTGAATTCTTATATTACTTCCAATAAAATTTTAGTGGATTCTCTTGGGCCTTCTGGTTTTTCCATAATTTCAAATGCCAATATGTCGTGTCTCTTCCTTTCTAAGACTTCATTTTTTCCCCAGTGCATCAGTTAGGACCCCCTCAATAGCGATGAAAAGCAGCAGTGATAACAGACATCCTACCCTTGTCCTGGACTTTAAAATAGTGCTCTGGTTTTGGTTTCTGGTAGACACTTTTCCTCCTCCTAAGAATTTTTATTAGGAACTATCTGTTGAATGTTATCTAAAATGGTCAATCAAATGTATTTCCAGCTGCGCACAAGTTAGGTGCTGTGGAAGAGTCCAAATCCTATTAAACAGCAATTCCCGTCCTCAAAAAAGTTATCATCTCACTGGGCAGGTAAGACGTAAAGTGCAAAGGAATGTGGTCATTGCAATGGGTAACTGTGATCGTGTTTTCTTCCAAAACAGATTTATTCTCATAGAGCAGCAGTAGAGGAAAGTAAAGAAGGAAACTCAAGGTAAATATTAGTCTGGCAATCATTAAAGTAGAATTTAGACATAGATTTTCAAACTCATCTATTTCAATCCTCATGTTTTACAGCCAGGAAATCACCAAAAGCGGAAAGAATATTTGGTGTAACGCTTTGCCTGGATCCAGCAAAATTAGCTTCCCAGCCAAACCTGAGTTAGAATGGGGCTGGCACAGAGAATCTAGACCTTTAAAGAAAGAGCATGGGGTGGGGGGGCGAGGGCGGAAATGTTGTTCGTACCTGTTCCTGCTGGCGGTGGGCATCCGGCCTGGCCAGAGACCTTCTCGGAGGCTCTGGAGAAGGAACAGGGAGGGNCCAGAGGTGGGGAGGGGGCGGGGGTGGGGTGGGGAGAGAATTCCAGCAGGTTCTGCAGTTGCCAGTGCAGAGCCAGACACGGGGCTTAATCTCATGATCCGTGAGATCATCTCTTGAGGCAAAATCACGAGTTGGCCGCTCATCTGACTGAGCCACCCAGGAACCCCCTATTCTGTTTGTATTCAAAAAGAATATTTTGTGTTTTAGTGCTAGTCATGAGTTTTAAGGTGGTTTCACGACTCACTCATCCGCCTGACGTGTGAAAGTCAGTGAGCTAGATAACTTTGCTGGTTGGACTCAAGCATTCACTTGGTGCGATTCAACTTGTAAGATAAAGCAGCTAGGAAAATGGAAGCACTTCCCCACCCCCCAGCAAATGATGCCTGTGAGGCTAAGTCCGACGGGGACCCGTGTAAAATGCTTCTGGAGAGAGTTAGGTGCTTCTGCCATGTGGTCACCCAGTCTGTTGACCGCACCAGGGCACTTGGCCAAGGGCCCAGAAGGTGAGTAGGGTGAAACCCTGTTTATACTCCATGCCAAGCCACATACAAAGGTCTCCCAGAGACACCGTGGGGCCATTATGGACAGACACAGGAAAATTCTGAAAGCCCAGCATATACAGAATTATGTTTGAGATCCCAGGTCTGTGTTGGTTTTGCTTGCTAATAAGACCGGAGATACACGTTGTGAGAGGCGTGGAAGACGGCACGAATCACTAACAGTCTGCCTGTGTGTTTCCTCCAAGGGGCTTCTTCCAATCTCTGCTGGGTCGGAGATGCTCCACAGAAAGTGACAATCAGGTAAACCCGAGGAGGATAAGGTCCCATGGCTGGAGAGGCAGGGGAAACAGAACTGACGTTGTCCTTCCCGTTTCCTAGGAGGGCTTTTTCTGGATAAGGCGGCCACTGTGGCTCAGGGACATGTACAGACCTCTCAACGCCACACGCAAGAAAAACATGGCACGGAAGCTACATGACAAGGATTCTTCTGATGAGGATGAGATTTTCAACAAGGAACCAGGGTGCATGATGGGGGAAGATTTTGTCTGAAATGAGGAAGTTATGAAGGGTTGAATTGTTCCTTTCAAGAGTCAAAGCCTTGGCATTCTTCTTCTTTTCCCAGGGAGTCCAGTGAAGCCGCAACAGAGAAGGCTCAGGCCACATATTCCACTGCTGACGAGCTGACCTACGAGAACGAGACAGGGCATGACACGGTCACCGAGTGAGCCCCGTCCTGCCTCTGGCCGCCAATAAAGTTTATTTTCTCATACTGGCTTCTCAGCATTGCTTGCGAAATACTTATTTTTCTCATATTAAAATGTGTAAGTTCATAACCAATTCTAGCCATGTGGTAAGGAGTTGAAATGTACACAGTTAAAGATGTCTATGCAGGCGACCAGGGCCACAGGCGAGAGAAGCGGGAGCCAGAGTCCCTCGTGGTATAGGCAGTGCTTGCACAAGGCGCCGTTCAGGCAGAGAAGGGCGAGCGGGGCGTCTCTCATTTCCTGGGTACAGTCAGTCTCTGGAAACTCGAAACCTGTCTTCAGGCGGCTTAGACCATGAAGTCAATTAGTAGTTTCTTCTGGCGCCTTCTCCCCTGGCTCACCAAGCGTCAGTTACTCACAATGCTCCTGACCCCCTGCCCGTGGACTAGGGTGTCTTTCTGGCCCCTCCGGAAGGTCTGTGGGGGTTACCAGAACACTTGGGTCGCTGGCCCACCTCCGCTGTCCGGCTAAGGCCTCTCTTCCCACGCACTCCAGCTCAGGCACAGAATGTGTAGTTGGAAGCAGGGGCTCTTCACCCTTACCAGCTAGTGGATAAGTCACATTGGGTTTTCTTGTTTGTTTTCTTAAAAAAAAATTTTTTTTGAGTCCTAACCCTTGGAGAGCTAGCAGGGAGGGGCTAGCCGGCTAGAGTACAGAAGGTGCGAGAGCAGGAACTAAGCAAGACTGCCCTCCTCCGACCTTTACTCCAGAAAACATACTGGT
>NW_027530493.1:0-558 GCF_008692635.1 Crocuta crocuta | reverse complement strand
GGCCAACCGATGTTTCGGTGTGACCTGGGGGAGGGAAATAGCTGCGTCCAGCCTTTCATTTAATCCCCCAGACAGAAGCACATGTGCATTTAAGGATCCAGATGATAAGTTGATTTACCTCATTTTTTCTTAATAACAAAAATGGGAGTGCTCGAGGAACTTGAGCAGTGGCCACTAGTTTTCCGACGGAATGGTTACAGAAGCCCCCATGGGAGAGAGAAGATAAGTATTTGTGCTATACGTTCTCCATTCAATAGTGAAAGTGNGAAGTAGAAACCATGATTAAAATTTCTCCAACAAAATCAGAGTCTATAACTCCAGGAATTATGGTTAGGCCTCTTAAAGCTGCGCTGCTGCGGCCCAATATTAAGCCAAAGGTGCCTTTAGGCAATGGGCCAAAAATGTTTGTTCTTAATTTATAAAGGCCACCTCCCGGAGACAAAAGCACATTTTCAGTGAGAGGCAAATCAGCAGCCGCACTCCCTGAAGTTTCAGAGCGTAAATCTGACACCGTTAAAGGTTTAGCTATTCCTGATGTTGCAGTCATCTCTAAGGGTT
>NW_027530492.1:0-1348 GCF_008692635.1 Crocuta crocuta | reverse complement strand
GGATGTAAGTTTTCAATAGCAGAAGGTATAAGGAACGGAAAGGCTTTTAGTTGAGGGAAAAGAGTGATTTTATCCTAAGAGAGGCTAATTGTTTCAAAGTGGGAAAGAGATAAACCACGGGACAAGTCAGGATGTAGAAAAGATGTTGGTAGAAGTTTTTTGAAAAAGGAATCTTTGGAAAGGGATTTTAACGTGTTGTCAAGCTGACGAAAATTAGAAAGAATTTAATGAAGTCACATGAATCCTAGTTTCAAATGAAAGCCGGTGCAAAATTAGAATCTGGTTTCCTCTCTGTTAAAAGGACAACGTTTTCTGGAGCTATTGGTCTGCTCTGGGTAAGAGACTGTAAGGACCCTGGGACCACGGACCTCGGGGGACCAAGCCGCCCCTGTGAGGAGCTGGCGGAGCTGCCGAGCAGAGGGTGCTCTGAAAAGCTTTTAGGTGAACTTCTATTTAAAGTCATCTCATTCTGACTCCCAACACCACCTATCTGGGTGGTCATCATTCCGTCTCGTTATTTGGGGGCTTCTCCCCGCCTCTCATTTCCTCCTGAAGGAGTGTCTAAAGAAGAGACACGTAGGTGGAGTTCTTGAATTTGTGCTTGAACTTACAATGGAAATGCCCGTGCTAAGCACCTGGTCCATTTTGGCTTCATGCCGGGGCTTCACTGCTTCCTGTGAAATCTAAAATCCATGGGGATGAGGGGCCACCTCTCTGCATGTAGCGCCAGCCTCACCCCTCTGAGGTCACCGCTCCTGCAGGCGCTGCCAGGATCAAGGTGGGGGAGAAGTGAGCCCAGCCCCCCAGCCCCCCAGGCATCCATCCTCTCCCCCTCCATCTACACAATCTGCCAGTGGCTTCAGGCTTCCAGATAAACCAGCAAGTGGGGAAAGTTGTTCTCAAGCTACTTCTGTTTGTGCTTGCCAAAAAATCCCCCCTGAGGCCAGGAGCAAAATGGCCCGGAAACTTCTTAGAAGAAAGTGGAAGGTATTTGAGAAGGGGAGAGAGGAAAGACAAAAGAGTTCAGTAGGTCAGCAGGGCGTCCTGCCACAGAGTGGTTCTGTCCTTAGGTTGGATGCTCTAGAAAAGGAAAAGAGGTTCTAGGGGAGCTTTCTAGCCCGCAGCAGCTGGCTGGCAGAGTGCCCTGCTTGTGTCCATGCCCTAGTGAGAGGAGAGGGGCCGGGCAGAGCCCCTGGGGGGCAGGGGCCCCTGCCTGGCGGGAGCTCTCAGGAGCAGAGATGCTGATGTGTGTGTGGGACCTGGATGAAAACTTGCTGTCTACCAGCTTCACTTGTAATGTCGGGTTATCCCTACTCTGTGAGCCTGGGGAGGGCAGCTGTCCTGTGCA
>NW_027530491.1:572-810 GCF_008692635.1 Crocuta crocuta | reverse complement strand
CAGATTTCATTCTTTCTCATTGTCATGTAGTATTCTATCATATAGTTAAACCATATCTTCTTGATCCATTCATCAGTTGATCGACACTTAGGCTCTTTCCATGTTTTGGCTATTGTTGAGAGTGCTGCTATGAACATTGGGGTACATGTGCTCCTATGCATCAGCACTCCTATATCCCTTGGGTAAATTTCTAGCAGAGCTATTGGTGGGTCATAGGGGAGTTCTATTGTTAGTTTCC
>NW_027530491.1:0-552 GCF_008692635.1 Crocuta crocuta | reverse complement strand
AAGTTCCTCCTAATCCTCCTATACGTGCAAACATATGATATTTGTCCTTCTCTGCCTGACTTATTTCGCTCAGCATAACACCTTCAAGTTCCATCCATGTTGCTACTCATGGCCAGATTCATTCTTTATCATTGCCATATAGTATTCCATTGTATAGATAAACCACATCTTCTCGATGAGGGATGCTGAGCATGATTTCATGTGTCTGTTGGCCATCTGGATGTCCTCTTTGGAGAAGTGTCTGTTCATGTCTTCTGCGCATTTCTTCACTGAATTGTTTGCTTTTTGGGTGTGAAGCTTAGTGAGTTCCTTATAGGTTTTGGATACTAGCCCTTTATCTAGTATGTCATTTGCAACTATCTTTTCCCATTCCGTCAGTTGCCTATTAGTTTTATGGATTGTTTCCTTTGCCTTGCAGAAGCTTTTTATCTTGATGAGGTCCCAATAGTTCATTTTTGCTCTTGACTCTCTTGCCTTTGGGGATGTGTCAAGTAAGAAACTGTTGTGGTTGAGGTCAAGGAGGTTGTTTCCTGCTTTGTCTTCTAGGGTTTT
>NW_027530490.1:393-699 GCF_008692635.1 Crocuta crocuta | reverse complement strand
CCCTCTCTCTCTGACCCTACCCTGATCATGCTGTCTCTCTCTCTCTGTTAAAAACAAAAACAAATAAAATATTTAAAAAATTAAATAAATAATAAATAAAAAATAAATAAAATGCCATAATCAGGGTGCCTGGGTCCCTCAGTTGGTTAAGCATCTGACTCTTGGTTTGGGCTCAGGTTATGATCCCAAGGTCATGGGACTAAGCCCTGCATCAGGTTCTGCATTGAGAGTGGAGCCTGCTTAAAATTCTCTCTCACCCTTTTCCCTGCCCCAACTCATGTTCTCTCTCAAAAAAAGTTTAAAAAC
>NW_027530490.1:0-240 GCF_008692635.1 Crocuta crocuta | reverse complement strand
GGTCTTGAATTTTGGCTTTATCTCACCTGTTATTTTCTTTATTTTTCATCATTCTTTTCCTTACTTTTATAATTTATACCATCAGAATTTTCTTACAAAGTTTTTTGACATGTTGACATTTTGAAGCTTCTGCCAACCTTTCCCCTTTTATTTAAGCTTATTTATTTTGAGACAGAGCAGGCATGTGCTGGGGAGGGGGAAAGGGAGGGGGAGACAGAGAGAGGAAGTTGGTGGGGGGGG
>NW_027530489.1:0-558 GCF_008692635.1 Crocuta crocuta | reverse complement strand
TTCAGTTATGTTGCTTATATCTGTTTTGAGCAGTTCTCTAGCTGCCATTTCTTCCTGAAATTTCTTTGGAGGATAGTCTTAACGTTTCATCATTTTGGTTCGCTTTCTATCTCTTGTTAGTTTTGAAAGATTGTTATGCACTCTGCACCTGTGAGCGCTGCTGTATTAAAGAGGTTTCTTGGACTGTCCAGGGCCTGTCTGTTCAGGAAGTGTTGTTCTTTGAATGGTGTCTCTTGGTTTCTCTTGTTGAGACTGGTTATTTTATTTCCCTACTCGTNTTATTTGGGACTTTCCACCATGTGTACTTTGGCTTGTTTCTTGAGGTAGCCCTGGAAAAGAAAACAGACCACCACACAGGGAACAAAGGTACACAAACGCACATACAAATCCAACAACACCGAAACCAGAAGGGAAAAAGAAAAAAAGGAAGGAGAACAAACAAAACAAAACACAAAAGAAAAAAAGAGGAAGGAGGGAAGACAAATAATTAAAATTAAATTTAATAAAAATTTTTTAAAAAAGAAGAAAAGAAAAAAGAAAAAACCCAAAAGACAAAGG
>NW_027530488.1:0-893 GCF_008692635.1 Crocuta crocuta | reverse complement strand
TTCAGTGAGAGAAGTCACGGGGGGAGCCAGAAGCATTTTCAATAGTGTCGTTTCAGGGTGTCCGGATGGTAAAGGTAAGAACATATTTCAGAGGAAAGCACGCTGGGAGATGAATTAGACTGGACGGGTTTCACGGGGCCCGTCGAGATAGTTTGTCTGACACCTAAATAATAGGAGGGGACCAGGGAAGAAGGCCGCTGGGTTCACAGGCCCTTGTCAAGGTTGGGCAACAAGAGAGGGCTGAAACAGAATCAGCACCTGGGCTGACCATCTACAAGCCAGGGTTGGCGAAATCACACCTGACCTAGACAGCTCTAGAGCTGACCTGAGTCACAGAGTGGGTGGGGCAGTACTTGATTCGTGTTGGGGTCCCCTTTCACCACAGTGACCATCAAGAGGTCTCAGTGTGTCCGGTCTGCATTACACAAAAGTCTCCCTGCGTGTCTACAGATCCAGGTTTCACTCTCGACTTCAAGTCTCTGGCTGAAGTGCAACCTTTGCCAGCTGAGGAGGTAACCCCGGGTTGCTTGAGGGAGTAACCCCCACTGGCTTGGGGTGCCACAGCAGTTCCCTTCACAGATCACTTTATTTCACTTTCTTGAAATCCGACATTTATTATAACAATGTAGTACACTAAATCAAACCACAGCATTACTAATTTTAAGTTTAAGAATAATCCTGACACACTTAGTAAGTACTTATTATGTAGAAGAAACTTTGACATATTGGAATATCCAAGAGAGGAGTCTTGCAACTTGAAGGTAACATGTTATTGACTAATTTTAATGTTTAGACCTGGGATTTTTGGCTGAAAGATTAGTCAATTTTACAAATGTTTAAGAGAATTTAAAAGTCAATTCAAAGCTTACTTCTGCGAGATTTGTGAGATTTAA
>NW_027530487.1:261-548 GCF_008692635.1 Crocuta crocuta | reverse complement strand
AGAAACATGGTCCCCATGCCCATGGGTCCCCCTGTCATCATTAACTTGGGTCGAGCCTACCGTGGAGTCTTGGTTCGGGAGCCTGGTTGTGTGCAGATGCCTCAGGAGCCAGCGATGCCAGCAATGCCAGCGATGCCAGCGATGCCAGCGATGCCGGGGCCACCTGGCCCGCCCATGCAGCCCTTTCCTCCTATGTTCCTGCCTCCTCCTGGCTGGTTCCGTCCACCCGTCCCTCCCTGTGGCTGTCCTGTGGCTCCCTGTGGCTGTCCTGTGGCTCCCTGTGGCTG
>NW_027530487.1:0-192 GCF_008692635.1 Crocuta crocuta | reverse complement strand
CCTCAATATCTCCCTCCCTGTGGCTACCCTCTGCCTTTGCCTCCCCATGGCTATCCTCCACCTTTCCCTCCCTGTGGCTACCCTCGTCCACCCATCCCTCCTATGGCCCATCCTAGGCCACCAGTGGTTCTTCTGTAACCCCTTTTCCCAAAGAATGGGTTCTGCGACAGTTTTTTTCCCCCCAAGGTGCTT
>NW_027530486.1:687-928 GCF_008692635.1 Crocuta crocuta | reverse complement strand
GGAATCAAAGTGATGCTGGCTTCATAGAATAAGTCCAGAAGTTTTTCCCTTCCATTTCTAGCTTTTGGAATTGCTTGAGAAGAATAGTTATTAACTCTGATTTAAATGTCTGGCAGAATTCTCCAGGGAAACCATCTAGCCCAGGGCTCTTATTTGTTGGGAGATTTTTTTTTTTTTAATTTTTTTTTTTAATGTTTTTTTTTTATTTCTAGGAGGGAGGGAGAGCAAGCATGAGCAAGGG
>NW_027530486.1:0-678 GCF_008692635.1 Crocuta crocuta | reverse complement strand
GAGAGAGAGGGAGTCACAGACTGAAACAGGCTCCAGGCTCTGAGCTGGCAGTCAGCACAGAGCCCGACATGGGGCTCGAACCCACGAACCGCGAGATCATGACCCAAGCGAAAGTCGGACGCTTAACCGACTAAGCCACCCAGGCGCCCCTGTTGGGAGATTTTTGATAACTTATTCAATTTCTTCACTAGTTAAGGATCTGTTCAGATTTTTTATCTCCTCCTGTTTGAATTTAGGAAGTGTGTGTGCGTTTAGGAATTTGTCCATTTCTTCTAGGTTGTCCAGTTTGTTGCCATATGATTTTTCATAGTATTTCCTCGTAATTGCTTGTATTTCTGAGGGCTTTGTTTTAANTATTAATAAATCCATTTTCATTTGTGATTTTGTCTACATGTGGGCTCTCTCTTCTTTTTGAGAAGCCTGGCGAGAAGTTTATTAATTTTGTTAATTTTTTCAAAAAACCAACTCTTGGTTTCATTGATCTGTTCAGCTGTCTTTTGGGGTTCTATGTTGTTTATTTCTGCCCTGATTTTTATCATTTCTTTTCTGTGCTACATTTGGGGTTTTCTTGCTGCTCTGCTTCTAGCTCTTTTAGATGTGCTGTTATATTTTATATTTGTGCTTTTTCTAGTTTTGAAATAGTCCTGGAGTGCAATGTACTTTCCTCTTAGGACTGCC
>NW_027530485.1:340-580 GCF_008692635.1 Crocuta crocuta | reverse complement strand
GGACTCGCTTGCTCTGCGAGGGTCTCTCTTTATCTCCCAACCACCCCTCGCCCACTTGCCAGGGTCCGGAGGATCTGAGAGTCTGAGAGGGGTCTTGCGTACCCAAGGCCGGTCGTCCCCGTCCGGGTACTGGTGTGGGCTGCAGGCCGGGCGAGGGGAGCCAGGACGCCTCTCCCACTTCCTCCCATTCCTCCTTTCCTTCCCCCCTGCCCCCCCCCCATTCTTCCTGCTTCCCCATGG
>NW_027530485.1:0-178 GCF_008692635.1 Crocuta crocuta | reverse complement strand
CCTCTTTTAATAAAGTGCCTGCAGATACAAAAGCGGTTTCGTAATGCCTTCCGTCTGCGAGAGCCGGAGGACCTTGGCTGACCTTTCGGAAACTGATTGCAACTGCCTGTTAACAGCCCGTACTGACCGCACCGAGCAGAGCGGAGGACAATCATTTAAGTGACAGATGGAGAGGTGG
>NW_027530484.1:0-600 GCF_008692635.1 Crocuta crocuta | reverse complement strand
TTTTGCTTTCTGCTGTGATTTTCTTAACTTCCTTTACAACTACCATTTTTTATTTATAGAAATGATGTCGTCACTTCTAAATGTTGCTTATGAAATGGCCTTGACAAAGACCAACAGGACCCTCGGGCTTGCACGTTAAGAATGTGGGAGGGGAGGGGCGCCTGGGTGGCTTAGTCGGATAAGCGTCCAACTTTCGCTTAGGTCATGATCTCGCGATTCGTGGGTTAGAGCCCTGCGTCGGGCTCTGTGCTGACCGACAGCTCGGAGCCTGTAGCNGCCTGTTTCGGAGTCTGTGTCTCCCTTTCTCTCTGACCCTCCCCTGCTCACGCTGTCTCTCTCTCTCTCCTAAAAATAAATAAAAAAATTAAAAAAAAAAAAAAAGAATGTGGGAGGGGTAGCCAGACATACACATCTTCCCTACTTGTCTGTCAGCAACTACCACCGTGTTATTGGTGAGGTGTTAGTGGTGGTGGGAATGAGTTATTACACGGAGTTTCAGGCATAACGGCGTTGAGGAAACTTAACTTCTGAAAATGCTGTTCCCAGTGTGTTTTGCAAATAGCTCTTCGATGTTCACATGAAAATCGATACCTTAATGGA